>NW_021605377.1:0-80610 GCF_004785775.1 Grammomys surdaster | reverse complement strand
ACCTCCGCTCCCTCGGCCTGACCCCCAGCTCCCTCGGCCTGACCCCCGCTCCCTCGGCCTGACCTCCAGCTCTCTCGGCCTGACCTCCGCTCCCTCGGCCTGACCTCTGCTCCCCTCAGGCACCGGCCACGGTTGGTGAACCGCCCTCCGTGAGGCACTCTGGCCTGACTTGACTGTGGCGCCTTCCTCCCTGGCCAGGACTCCTCTTCCCGAGGCCCAGGCCCAAGGCCCAGGCCCACGAAGGCCAAACTGCCATGGCTCTCACTACCCCAGCTCCTTACCTCAGCTGCTCTGGCGAGCAGTAGTCGTCCCCGCAGTCTCGAAGCATCTGAGGAAAGCTGGCCTTTGGGCGAGAAAATATAGCCTGCCCCGGCCAAGCTCTTTGCTGATTGGCTGAACACTGCGGGAGTACGTGCGCTTACGTTGTAGCCCCGCCCCTAGCACGTGCTGCGTGCCCATTCTCACATGGTAGCCAACGGCTGGGACACGGTGGGCGGGGCATTTCCATGATGGACACATCAGCTCTACCCTGAGCTGCAGCACTTCTCTGCTTTTCCGCTGTTGCTTCACTGAACTGCTTTAAGAAGTCATGTCCACTCCACACCCATCTCTATATTCCCACATGAGCCAGCCACCTTTGCCCCTGGTTCCTCATTCACACCTATATGGAAACTGTAAATTATCCATCTCCCGTTTTCTGATGTTTTTGTGTGATTTTTTTGTTGTTTTCTGATAACAGGCTCTCGCTCTAACCCAGGCTGACTTCAAACACATGGTAATCTTGCTATAGCTTCCTAAATGCTGGGATTATAGAAGTAAACCACGACCAATTTACGTTTTCTGAATTTCGATAACATTTAGACGTGCTCTTTAATATAGCAACACATCATAGTTTTCTTTATGTCTGAGCATTGCAATAACGAAAAATGTTCAACATTTTATATAATATTCTGCAATTCCCTTTTTTATTTATTATTGCTGTAAGAAACGCTATCATTAACTCAGGATTTATGCTAGAGCACTCACTAGAACTGAGTTTTTAAGATCTTTTATGCTAGCTTTTCATCTCTGTTTTGTTTTGTTTTGTTTGTTTTGTTTTGTTTTTTTCGAAACAGGGTTTCTCTCTATAGTCCTGGCTGTCCTGGAACTCACTCTGTAGACCAGGCTGGCCTCGAACTCAGAAATCTGCCTGCCTGGGCCTCCAAGTGCTGGGATTAAAGGCATGCGCCACCACCGCCCGGCTCATCTCTGTTTCTTCTGGGTTAATTTTCATATAAAAAATTATCCCGTTACTTTGAATGCTAAAAACTCTTCAAGTTCCATGAGTTTTTAAGTTTTTAAAAGTATTTAAAAATATTTTAATTGAAAATATTTTAAATATTTTAATGTTTAGAATTTTAAGAAAAAATATTACTAATCCTAGCACGTGGGAGGCAGAGGCAGGCGGATTTCTGAGTTTGAGAGTTCGAGGCTAGCCTGGTCTACAGAGTGAGTTCCAGGACAGCCAGGGCTACACAGAGAAACCCTGTCTCAAAAAAACCAAAAAAAATAAAATACATTTTCTTTCCTATGGAAACTTATGTCTCATAATTTATTAAGAAGTGTGTGCATGTCGGGCGGTGGTGGAGCACGCCTTTGATCCCAGCACTTGGGAGGCAGAGACAGGCAGATTTCTGAGTTCGAAGCCAGCCTGGTCTACAGAGTGAGTTCCAGGACAGCCAGGGCTACACAGAGAAACTCTGTCTTAAAAAAAAAAAAAAAAAAAAAAAAAAGTGTTTCTCCACAGATGTGGAGGAGGGGTAGATGGGGAGGGGGAGGATTGGGAGGGGAGGAGGGAGGAGGAACATATATGTAATATATGAGAGAATAAATAAAAGGTTTTTTACAAGCTTGTGTCCTTCCTATAACAGCTGTGTCATATACCACCTACATGTTAGCCTTATGTCAAGACAATTTTTGTTAGAACAACTGTATATATCTCTTATACAGCTCTGAGGGAAAAGGTATTCGCCAGTGCAAGTGTAACAGCTCTCCTGGGAAAGGTATCCTGGCAGTGGAGATCTAAGGAATACCAAAGTCACAACACACAACAAACCTCAGGCAACATATTTATTGGGAGGGAAAAATCCAGGAAGGTGGCTGCTTCTGCTATGGTGAGAAAGAGCTGGGAACTGAGCAGAAGCCAGGCTTGTCTAGGATTTCTTGGGGTGGGGAGGAGCTTTCCAGGCTGGCCTGGGATTGGAGCATTATCTGGCCCTGGGATTGGTGGGATTCTGTGACCTGCTCTTGCAGCTCAGGGATTAGTAGGATTTCATGCTCAGGGAATTGGTGGGGGCGTGGAGGGGTGTTTTTGTCGTTGTTGTTTTCTTTTTTGTTGTTTTTGTTTGTTTTCATTTGTTCGTTTTTTCTTTGGCCCTGGTCTCAGGCTTTGTCTGGGTCAAGGTTTTTCTGGGTGTGTTTTTCTTGGCCCTTTTACCCTACATTTATGGGATGTAGCGTGCTAATTTGACACATGGATACAGCACGCAATGACCAAATCAAAGTATGTTTCCCAAAATCCTTGAGTTTACTCTTCCTGTTCTTCAGCTGGCAGATTTCCCTATGTCTCTGCTTGCAAACCACAATTTTCATCGCTCCAACTTTAGGGAACTTTCAGTTGGTGACAGCAAGTCTCACACCTTGTTCCTCTCCAATACACGTCGTGCAGATGCTTGACTCTCCATTTCCCAGATGATTTTCAATAGGTTTTCCTAGATCCATTCAATATAAAACCAACCTTGCTATTTTTTTTGATGTGGGAAGGGTGTCACAGATCTACAGACCGAATTAGAGAGAATTAAGTCTCGCTAGTCTTTGTGTGTGTGTGTGTGTGTGTGTGTGTGTATAGGCACTCACGCACCTGTGCATGCATTTGTGTACATAGGTATTCTGGCATGTGTGTTCATGTGTAATCTGAAAACCAGTGGTCAATTTTGAGTGACATTCCTCAGGTTATAGTTATGAAGTAGCAACAAAATAATGTTATGGTTGGGTGTCATCACAACATGTAGAAGAACTGTATCAATGGGTCTCAGGGTTAGGAAGGTTGAGAATCACTGCAACCAAACCTTTGGCTAAATCTAGGCATCTAGCTGTAGGGACTGCCCACACAGGGTAAGGAGAGGCAGGAAATCACACGTGTGTATGCCCAGTCATCTTTTCAAAAGCTGGAGATATGTCTATGGAAGTGACTTTGAAGTGGAGTTGTTCAGGCTGCCTCTACACCCTCAGGAGTGACACTTGTAAAGACATGTGTCTGTGCTGTTAGAAGGCTGAGCAGAAAAGGTCTGGAGCTAGATGGGCCACGTGAAGCAGACTTTAAAAAAAAAAATTCCGGGGGTGATTCGGTTCTTCTTAGAAGGAACAACAAAATACTCAAGGGAGCAAATATGGAGACAAAGTGAGGGACAGAAACTGAAGGAGAGGCCGTCTGAAGACCACTCCACCTGAGTACCCATCCCATGTGCAGTCACCAAAGGTAGATGCTGATGTGGAAGTCAGGAAGTGCATGCTGATAAGAGCCTGATATGGATGTCTCCTCAGAGGTCTGCAAGAGTCTGACATATTCAGAGGCAGATGCTCACAACTAGCCATTGAACTGATCATGGGGTTCTCAATGGAGGAGTTAGAGTGAAGACTGAAGGAGCTGAAAGGATTTGCGGCACCATGAGAAGAGCAACAATACCAACCAACCACAGCTCCCAGGGTCTAAACCACCAGCCTGGGAGCACTTAGGGAGGGATCCAGGGCTTCAGCTGAATAAGTATGAGTGGAGGGCCCTGCTGGGCATAGGTGGAAGAAGAGAACCTTGACCTCATGAAGGCTGGACGTCCCAGGGGGTGGGAATTTTGAGGGTGGGGAGGTGGGAGTGAGGGGGTTGATAGAGGTTACATCCACAGAGAAGAAGGAGGAGAGGTGAGGGGATAGGGGGTTCCTGGGTGGGTGGGGGATGGGGTAAGGGGACAACATATGAAATGTAAATAAAACATTCAATAAAAAAAATTTAAAAAAAAAAGAAAAAAATTCCAACATTACACGTACATTTATTCCTCTTCTGTCCTCTCCCCTCTGTGTATGTATGTGTGAATTTGACAATGCTCGGTACTTGTTGGCAGTATCTTTCTAGATACACTGGAGTGCCTGACATATTTTATAAGTAGTAGTAAAGTAGCATATTATGTAATTTAGTCTTTGTTAAAATTCATATGACATATTGTTCAGAGAGGAATAGCCAGACCCTTCCTGAACTGACCATGTTGTGGCAGTGTATGGTTTAAAAACAAAAAAGTATAGCTATTGAATGAATGTATTAGATCTGACAGAAAAGGTTTCTTTTGAGCATAGAGTTGTTGTGTGACATCTGGACATTGAGAATCAAGACATGTTCATATGCTGGCAGTGGAGGGGCAGAAGGAGGCTTAGAGGGCCAGACCACCAGCGTGTTGAAACTGTTGAGAACCTCTGTTATAGGTGATAGAACTTATTTGTTGGTTTTCATTTAAATCATTGGATTTTTTTTCTCCAATAATTTATATTTTTTTGTTCACTTTACATCTTGATCACAGCCCCCTCCCTCTTCTCCCAGTCCCAACCTTACACACAAGCCCCTCCTCCCATTAGCCCCTCCCCTTCTCCTCAGAGAAGCGGGAGCACCACTTGGATATCATCCTGCTCTGGGACACCTAGTCCCAGCAAGATTAGTTACATCCTCTACCACTGAGGACCAACCAGGCAACCCAGTTATGGGAAGGGGATCCAATGGCAGGGAAGGAACAGAGATCGTGTCAGCCCCTGCTCCACTTGTTAGGGGACCCACATGAAGGCCAAGCTGTTCATCTGCTGCAAATGTGTACAGGGCCTAGGTCCAGCCCCTGAATTCTCTCTGGTTGCTGGCCCAGTGCGAGCCCTCATGCTCCCAAGTTAGTAGACTCTGTGGGTCTTCCTGTAGTGTCCTTGACCCCTCACTTCTATCCCCCACTCTTCCACAAGACTCCCCATGCCCTGGCTGTGGGTCTCTGCACCTGCCTCAACCTGCTGCTGTATGAAGCTTCTGAGGAGACAGCTATGCTAGGCTCCTAACTGCAAGCATAGCAGAGCATCATTAATAGTGTCAGTTTTACAGGCAAATGGATGGAGCTTGAGACTATCATCCCAAGTGAGTGAGATAATCCAGAGTCAGAAAAACACATATGGTATGTACTCACTTATAAGTGGACATTAGCCAAAAAGTGGGGGATAACCATGCTACGATCCACAGGGCCAAAGAAGCTGGGTAAAAAGGAGGTCCCATGGGAGGATGCATGAATTTCACTCAGAAGAGGAGACTAGTCACTGGAGATGGATGGAGAGAGGGTAGGACAGGGGATGAGGAAGGGAAGAGGGATGGAGATCAGGTTTGGGGAGGGGGCAATGAAGAGGGCTAGGAGTAAGAATGGAAATCGGTGTTGGGGGCATCTCTGGAACTAGCTGGAGGCCTGGAATGGGAACGGATACAGGGAGTCTATGCGGGAGACCCTAGCTGAGATTCCTACCAGAGAGGGATACAGAGACTGAAGTGGCCACCTCCTGTAGCCAGACAGGACTTCCAGAGGAAGGAGGGGGACATAAATCCACCCTCAAAACCTTCAACTCGAAATTTATCTTGTCCACAAGATGTGCAGGGATAAAGATGGAGTGGAGACTGAGAGAACAGCTAACTCCAAATAGAGAAAACAGAGAGAAGCACCCCAATCTGAGACCCATCCCATGTGAGAGAGCCAACTCCTGACACTATTAGGGAACCCTTTCATTTCAATCCTGACTCTGCTAGTATTTCTAAGAGGCCTGCTGCTATTTTTTTGTCTCCTGTCTCAGTTTGGGTTACTATTGCTATGATGAAACACCATGATTAAAAGCAAGTTGGGGAGAAAAGGGTTTAGTTGGTTTATGCTTTCACATCTATAGTCCTTGAAGAAGAAATCAATACAGGAACCTAGACAGGGAGAGAACCTGGATGCAGGAGCTGATGTCCATGGAGGGATGCTGCTTACTGGCTTGTTCTCCATGTCTTGTTTAGCCTGCTTAGGGTACCCTGGCTGTCCTGAAACTGGCTCTGTAGACCAGAATGGCCTCCAACTCAGAGATCTACCTGCCTCTACCTCCTGAGTGTTTGTTATTATTATTTGATCAAAGGTATATGCTCTGCTTAGCTTGGTTATTTTTTTTTTTTTTTATAGAACACAGGACCACTTGCCCAGGGATAGCATCATCTACCACAGGCTACGCCCTCACACATCAATCACTAATTTAAAAAAATTTTAAAATTAAAATGCATAATAAAAGATAAATATAACTAATCATCCTGGAACTTCTGTATACTAGGCAGACTTAGTTAGTTTTGGCTTATTTGAGATGGTGTTTCTCTGTGTAGTCCTGATAGACAGACAGACAGACAGACAAGACAAACTTGTTTAGTTTGTTAGTTGGTTTTGTTTTATTTTGGTTTGATTTTTTTTCAGGAAGTGTGGTCTAGTACCTACCAAAGCCCAGATACAAGAAATAAACAATTAAAAATCTCTGAAACACAAACCTGGGGTGGGCCCTAGGTTGGTCATGGACACACATGTAGTATTAATTTACAAGGAGCTACACCCACACATGTGGGGGAAGAGGGACATGAAACAATTTCAACAGCCTTCCATGCATGTCTTAGTCTCCTCCTGAGTCTGACTATGGAGGAGAGATTGAGGAAAGCTGCAGCTGCAGATTCTACAGAAGCTTGGAGTGTCATGGACCAGAATGATTTACTACACCAGCAGCTATTTCACTGAAGATATAGATACAGAGGTTAGGGATTTTGACCCCATCCTTGCCTGCTAAAAGTGATGGAAGTGGCCAATAAACTGACAATCCCAATATGCCTTTTCATTGTTGTTCCTCACAGTTTTTTGTTGTTGTTGGTGGTGATTGTTTATTTCTAAGTATCTCTTAGGGAAACATTTTCTCAAGCAGGATTCCCTTTTCTCAGATGACTCTGGCCTGTGTTGAGTTGATATAAAATTATCCATCACGGAAGACAAGAGTACAATTTTGTCTGACAGACTGAGATGGCATGGTATATTCTTGGTTGTCAAAATATTCAAGTAGCATGGGGTTTTTAGCTGGTGCACTTTCACAGTGTGTGGGAAAACACGACACATTCTGTATGGGTTCAATCATCCAACTGTGCATAGAAACACAGGATCTAGACAGACACGTCAGCTGAGCTGCTTGTGACTGGATGACACTAGTTTTGGCTTCTTCTGTTGTTTTCTGTAATGTATATATTACAAATTTCTTTTTAAAAACCCCTTTTAGAAAAACATCATGTGCTGCTCTAAGTATAGGCTTTGAAAATAGCTTGTTTGTGAGTATTTTGGGTGGCTTTATGATTGGTATCAGAGTTTTAGTCTAACCCATAGTTGCTTTTGTTTGCCTTTAAGTTGTCTGGCTTATAGGTAATCAACGTCTATGAAGGTCTGTGAGGTCAGACTTCATCCTTCTGTGTTCTCGGACCAAATCCATTGTTGACAACTTCAGGATTTTTAAGTCCCTGAGGTTGTGCTCATCTTGAAGGCCACTCCATGTATGCACTCCATGTATGCACTTGGCTCCCACTGGCTGAGGGCAGAACAGCCGTTCGGTCATGTCAACTTACTTTTGGGGAGACAAAGGGTCACATCTACTGGGCTTCAGCTTTTGGGAGTTCCCGTTTTCATGCTGCTTTTATCGCCTACTACCACGCAGAATTCTTTTCATGTTTGGCTAAGTTTGTTCTAGAGTGCCCTCAGTGTATTTTCTTACAGTGTGTGTGTGTGTGTGTGTGTGTGTGTGTGTGAAATTGTCTGAGGCTAGAGAATCATCTGAGAGGAAGGAACCACAACTGAGAGAGTGCCTCCAAACATTAGCCTGTAGGCAAGTCTGTGGAGTCATTGTTTTGATTGGTGATTGACAGGGACGAGCCCATCCCATGGTAGATAGTGTTGAAGTAATTACTTAATACAGCCTCTGGTCATTCCGACTATCTAAGCTGCAGCGGCTCTGCCTAGCTCAGCCGCCATTTCTGTGGCCAGAGGCCATGTGCACGCTGCAGCCAGAAGTGGCCAGCCAGAAACACCAGCCCTGCCACCCATGAGATGCCAGCGTGGGAGATGGCTCTGCCAATCTTCCACACTGTCTCCGAAAGGCTGGGCATTCCCCAGACCATCCTGTCATCCACACGGGCCCAGTAGGAAAGAGACTCTAATGCTTAAATTATCGAAAAGCTTATATATTTGGTAATGATCAGTAACAAGATGCCCATACACTCAGAAGTGTAACCCAATACCCAACCTAGATATACCAACTGCCTCTGACTGCTACAGATGCGTGAACACATGCCACCATGTTCTCCTCTTCCTAGTTCCTCTCTCTTAGCTCCTCCTCTTCCCTCTCCTCCATACTCCTCTTCCTCTCCTTACTCCTCCCACCTTAGCTCCTCCTACAGGACAGTGCCAACTTCCTGCGCAGGCTGGTCCAAGAGTTGTCTAAGAAAGCAGTCTGAGTGTGCTATGGGGAGCAAACCAGTAAGTAGCATCCTTCCATGGCTTCTGATTCAATTCCTACTTCCAGGTCCTTGCCTTGGATTCCTGGCCTGACTTTCTTAGTGACTGGCTGTGATATGGAAATCCCTTTCCCCCCAAGTTGCCTTTGGCAACAGTGTTTTAGTGTTTTATTATAGCCATGGAAACTTTAAGATAGAGAGTAAACAACTCTACAATGTTGCTGGCACAGTGTAAGGTCCAGAGAAAGATTGGCAGGTGAGGGACAGAGAAGGAAGGACCAATTATGAATTTTAAAGCTACATTTACACATTAATCTTTTTTTTTTTTTTTTTTTTTTTTGTGCTGGGGAATCTAAACCAAGGCCTTGTGTGGTGGCTGGGGGTGGTGGGAGGCAGATCTTTTAGTACTGAGCTACATATTAACTGAGCTATGTGTTAGCCATATTTACAGTCGTTGCTTTTATATTTATCCTTTCAATAATGAAGCATTTTAAAGGTTTGTTGCATTTAATGAGCAGATTTGAATTTTGCAGTGCTTTCAAGTAGAGCAGTTTGCCTTCAAGTTGGCAATCTAGGAACTCTGTCTTCCTTATGCATACAGGCGGCTTCACAGGAGGGCAGTGCACCCAAAGGAGGCTCCATTTCTCAGGCCAGAAGTAGACAGAGCCTAGAGCAAGCTCATCAGTGTATTCAATCCCAATCAGAACTTTCTATACTAAACCAGAGATGATGTTTCTGGCCTCTCTGAAGGGTGTGAGTTAGGAGGCATGCCTTCTTTCTGGGGATTGAACTGACACGGAAAGAGAGGCATGGATGGCCAGAGCTGAGCAACAGTCCTGGCAGGTTACATTAGTCAGCAGTCTGGAGAGGAAGACCACTGGTGGAATGAATATATAGTAAAGGGAGATTTGTTAGCTGGGCTTACACCATCTGCTCTGTGTTGAAGTTTGGGCTTTTGCTATGTATTGTAATGCTAAATACTGGTTCCCAAGGCCTGGCTGACCCCAGGGATGAGAGAATCTACACACACACTAATGATGCTTTGTGACCTTGCCCCTAAAGTTACCCCTGATTTGGTGAATAAAGATGCCTATAGCAGAAGAGAGATAGGTGGAGTCGGGGTTCCTGGGCTTGGGGTCTGAGGAGACACCATGAGAAGAAGGTGGAGAGAGGACAAGAAGACACGGTTAGGAAAACATGGTCATGAGGGCTGGCCAATTGGAGTTAAGAGCAGCCCAGATGGAACATGGCAAGTTATAACTCAGGGCTATTGAGAGCAAAGTAGACATAATAGCAATGGGGAAGTCTATTCTAACAGATTAGAGGTAGCTACCTGCCCAACTCTAGTGTATTAAAGGCTTAGTATAAATATATAAAAGTTGTATGTCTTTTATCTGGGAACTGAGTTATTAAACATGGGATAGAAATCACCATCTGAGATTTAAAAAAAAAAATGACGACAACATCTCTGGGCACTCTAACAATGGCTGTCTCCACACCAGCCATCTGGTAGCTGCTCAGCCCATGAAGCTGGGTACCCTGGCAGTTCTACTGTGGCACTGAAGGCTTGATGGATTCCTGGAGAGCCAATGATCTTCATCTACACTGGAAGGCTGAAGGAGCTGGGTTTGGGTACCGAGAGAGGATGGCAGCCATAGCATCAGTGAGGGGCAGCCAGAGCCTAGATGGGGGCTCCCAACCATTTGTAACTCCAGTTCTAGGGGATCTGAAATCCTTTTCTGGTCTCCCAAAACACCAGGCATGTGTATGGTGGATGCAGGCAAAATACTCATACATAATTCATAATAAAAATACTAATGATAAGCTCAAAGTATCAATAAATGTGTTTTTATGAGACTTCAATTTTTGAAATACACAAAATTTACAGCACAAACACAATATTTACATTTCAAGTTCTTGTTACAAAAATGTGTGCCATTTCAGAGGAATACTACTGAGATCATGATTGAAGATATCTGCCAGAATTCAGGGACCCATGGAATCAGGCCTCCACAAAACCACTGCATAATGCTATCACGGGGCATGGCTAATGTCAGGGTTCGCTTACCCACGTTAAAAATGATTCTCCAGTTGGCCAGTGATGGCCCCGGGGGTCAAGTCTGGCTAAGGTCTGCTTTTGTATAGCTGCAAACTAGAACAGGGTTTTCATTTTTTTATTGAGTTGTTTACCCCCCCCCCCCAAAAAAAAATGGTGGTGGTGGTGGGTACTGGGCAGTGTTGGCACATGTCCCAGCATTCAGGAAGCAGAGGCAGGCGGATCTCTAAGTTCAAGGCCAGCCTGGTCTTTAGAGTGAATTACTGAACAACCAGGGCTACACAGAGAATCCCTGTCTTGAAAAAAAAAACAAAACAATGAAATAAAATAAAACCCCCAAAACAACAACAACACATTTAAGCAAAGAAGACTGTTTGACAAAGATGGCTGTGTCTCAAGTTGTTTACTGTTCTTTACAGAAGTTGGTTGACCCCTGCTCTGTATAAAGTGAGCATTGGAAGGTATGATGGGTTTCCAACTGGACACCACAGTCACTCGCTGGTGCCGTCAGCACTACTCATTTCTGAAGTGAGGCACTTTTGTTTGCGTATGTACATTTCCATGACATAATTACATCCGGTGAGTAGCACTGCTACCTGACTCTAGCCCTTTGCAATCAGGCCCACACACGAGATCACAGTATTCTTGGGGAATGAGTTAAGCAAGCTCAAAATACTTTCAACATCAATCTCGAGCTCTTCAGTAGTTGTTAGCGATTCAAGACCACCTGAATGTTAGTAAAAATCAATAATTTAGATAGGCTAAAGAAGTAATCGTTCTACATAATTTAAATAAGATCTATACAAACATGTTTTGACATCCTGATTTGTTATTTTCAGAAGTGAGAATGACTAACTTAGCAGCCACTTATTGTTTTTAAAATGGGAAATGGATCAAAGGAGGAGAAAAGCCAGAAATTATGCCTGATGGCTTTGGAATGCAAAGACTGGGGTCCCTCAGCATTTGCTTTCAAGATGGCCTGGCTTCTCAATGTGCAGGAATTGGGGGAAGAAACCGGCACCTTGTCAGGGAGGCTTGTCAACAAGCTGACAGGTCTTAGCGAATCCTTTAAAAGTACAAACTGTACAAGCTATCGACACAAGTTCTTAGTGTGCTGAGTAACTCCAGGTGGGCTCCAGTGGGCTCTCTTCCAGTTGTAGAAGAACCCTGTCTGCACTGTCCCTTCTCCCCACGAGGCTGCCTCTGTGTCACATCACAGGGACATGGCTGTGGTGGTGAGGAGGGAGATGTTCACAGATGCTGAGGTAGGTGACTTTCAAATGAAGATCTTCTACACCCTGATTCGGTCTGGACTGGCTCCCTTGTGTATCCTCCTCCTGGGAAATATCTTCCGCTTCAGAGCAATTATCTACGTGATGGAAGACAGAAACTAAATATTTCCATACTGATGAAAGACTGTTAGTGAAAGCAGCTTTCCTTCCGAGCCCTGAACACTCTTGATCACTGCGTAGTCAGATACAACAACAACACAAAACAATAAAAACAAACCCAACTTCCTTCTAGTTTTGCTTTGGGCCATACTCAGCCCTTACGAAATGCATGCTCACAGATATGCAAGACTAAACTTATGGTGGCCCACAGTTCATTTTGTGAAGAACTGTAGTCATCAATTTTATACAGCCATTGCTAAAGGCATTTACTTTCAAGATCTTTGTCCAGTTTTATTTTATTTGATTTTTTTGGATTGAAATACTAATCATTAGAATACTAATTCTGGGTTTGAATAGACCCTTTTTTGTAAGACAGTTAAAAAACTATATTAAAATCCTGTCAGTGTTTTTTTCCTTCCTGTACTTAACAGTCATTTGAAAATATAGACAATCTTAGGAATGGGGTGTAATGAGAAATGTTCCTTTCAGATGCTGAAGAAATAAGCGGCTCAACAGTTAAGAGTCCTGGCTGTTCTTGCAGAGGACCTGGGTTTGATTTCCAGCACCCATATATCATGGCTCACTCTTGCTCCAACTCCAGTTTCAGGTGATCTGATGCCCTCTCCTGGCATCCTCTGGTACTGCACATACATGGTGCATAGAAACATGCTGGCAAAACACCCACACACATAAAAATAAACAATAAAAAAAGTTTTAAAAATTCATTTCTCAATTTGTTGTTTAGAACCAAAATAAATACTTCTTTCCTCAAAAACAGTTACATGTGCTATAGTTAAAAAGGAAAAGCTAACCACTGTTGTAAAGCTGCTATGAGAAAAAACCCAACTATGTCTCCAGGATTTCCATTTGGAGTCTACTGTTGACTTTATCTTCCTCTCCCAGTCTATGCAGGACTAGCCCGTTCCCTTCAGAGGAGGAGGCTGGCTGGGCCTTTTGAGCAATCCCACTAATGAGCTGAGAAAGGAGCAGTGGTTGCTGGTTGTCTGTGAGGGTGGTAAGGGGTGGGGACAGAAGGATGGACATTGGTTTGGTAGGAGAGCAAGGTGCTGGAGAAATGCAGAGGGGAATCCCCCTTCTCCTTCCCTCCTATCTCTCTAGCTCCCTCCTCTCTCCTGGGATGAAGGACACGAGAGAAGGCTTTGCCTTCAGCTTCTTACAACATTCCCAGCTGCTTGTTTCAGCGGAGTCCTCCTTCATCTTGAAACAGCTGAGAGCAGGTTGCTAAGTTTTACTTTGTGCTGTGTGTGTGTGTGTGTGTGTGTGTGTGTATTTAAGTTCTTTTCTATGTTTATTTTTCCCCTACAAGAATAAGATCAAGAACGTTCTTGGTACTTGGAGGGTGAATGAAGGTCCAGTTGCCACACTGTCCTGCTTCTCACCCAATCCTGAATTTTACCATCTGTGGCAGGAAGCAGTCATTTATCCCAAAGCTCTGAGTATTTACATCCTCCTTTCCAGTGTACATATCCTGGGTGTGACAAGTGGCAGCTCTACTCAGCAATGGAGCAACCCTCCTTTCCTGTCCCCCCACCCCCGTGCCTCCCCCAACACCTCCCCCAACGCTCCAGTCAGGGCCCCTCCCCTCAATCAATCTTTTCCTTCACAGTACTTTACTCCCGCAGCTCAGTGAAGGTTCTGACCACTTTAATATTATCACAACCTCTACCCATTTCTGGGCCCTCATCACCCCGGTGGATGGAAGTGAGGAGGAGGAAGGACAAAGGATCAAAGGGACGTAAGCAGGGGACTGCTGGTGGGTGTTCAGTGACACACAGGACCACAGGCACCTGAGGAGACACGGTGGCTTCTCTAAGAAGGAAAAGGAAGAAAACTAGTACCAGAGAGTGTTTCTAGGCACAGTTTGGGTTGGAAATAGAGCTTCTCAGTTATGGTTTAAAGTCTACAAAAGTAAAACGGAAGTTCACAAGGCTGACTGAGCACTGCATGACTGGACATGCTGGACACACTGACACAGAACAGACAGACTTACACAGGGTTATGGCTTGCTGGGTACTACATGATTGGACATGCTGGACACACTGACACAGGGTGGACATACTGACAGGATGATAAGCTAATGGCTGAGCACTGCATGACTTGATGTGCTGGACACACTGACGCAGGGTGATGTGCTAATAGGATACTAGGATACATTTAAATGTTCTCTTTACACTGATTTCCCTTCCCTTCCCTTTCCTTCTTCTTCTCCCTGGGGGAGGGGGTTGGTGGTACAGATTTTCAACACAACCTCTAAGTAGCCCAGGCTATCCTTAAACCTCCCAAGTACTGGGATTCTCCACCTGACTCTGGGTGTGAGTTTATATCATTCCTAAAGGCCAAGCAGAACTTAGAAGACTTACCTGTTCAGCAAAAAATGAGAATATAGTAAATATAATCAATGTTGCTAGTACACAGTGGGTCCAAAACTTCAGCTTGTCTCGATATGCCCTCCTGCTCATAAAGAGAAGAGTTACTCACTGATTTCTATAGAAACACACTGTGCATGTTGTGAAGCAAAAAGATCTAGCCAGTCAACTCTAAGATATTAATAAAATATACATTTCTATCACAAGTTCAGATCTGTTGTATTATAGTAAATATTGTACTTTAGGTAGTACAGAAGGCCAGACCAATACACAAATGTAAGTATCTCGGGGATTTTGGCTGGGAGGTAACCAGATTTGATTAGTAGATTAGAATAGAATTATAATGCTTAGTTATTGTGCTTTAAGTTGAAAATAAATCTTGGTCTCTTGGTGTTGTTATTAGGGAACCAGCTAAGATAAAGAAAAACAGCCACTGTATTAATTTACTGCATACTTTTACATTAAAATGAGTGGTACACATTTTTGTCATTCCCACCATTGATTCAGAACACAAAGCCCTCCCACCATCACCTACAGCACCAATATGTACTTGTGTGGCCAAGTGCTTGCCACAGAAAGCACACAGCTTTGTTCACTATCCACTGCGACAAGCTTCCGACAGCGGGTGGCTGCGAAGGAGATATTCAGCTTCATCTGCCGTGGCCAACTGCCTAGGTGCCACGGAAAAGCGCTCCAACTACTCTTAAGCCCACCACTTACTCAACTGTGCCACTGACGATAAGTCGGAAGCTGGACTGGAGGGAATTAAGACTTGGAAGCTCAGGAAGCTGAACATGGTGAGAAGCTGCATATGTAAGGTGAATCCACACTCACTCGCAGCTTCTCCTGAGGAGAATGAACTGGTGGGGCAGTGAGAACACTGTCTGTCTCATTTATGCAGCTGCACCCACCGGGTTCTTTCAAGTTCTTGAGACCTGCCAAGTCTGCCTCACGACAGTCTCTGCTTTTGTCATTTCCTTGAAAGCCGACAGACAGCACCAAAGCCTACAGCAGACATTCCTCAGCTCGGTTTTAACTGCCAATCTGGTGTTTCCAGTAATGTATTGTAAAAGTACCTTAATTTATGACTTTCTATGTTCTGTTATTATAGAAAATGTCATCTTAACTATTATCACATTGGCACATGGAATCTGGGGGGCAACTTAAATCTGTGTTCCCAAGGATTAGTCACTCTTATTAGGCTCCAAAATAAACGTAGGTACTTTTGACATGATAGTTGTATTTTTGCAGACAGCTGTTAACCCGATTGCTTCTACCACTGTATTTTTAAAGTACTTTTATTTATGATTTCCTTTTGTTTTATAACCACAGAAACATCACGAAACCTTTCCACAGGTTATTGGGAAACCTGAATTCATTCCCCAGGCTACTCTCATTTGGCTCAGGAGTAAACTTTTATTCCCCTTGTTGTGAGAGGTATGTTTCATAAGGACAAAAATCAAGTCCAAATGTCACCTTTTCCCAAAAGAATAAGTGTTCCCATCCCCAGTACACCAATATCACTAGAAACCTTACTGCTACACCTAATATATTCTCTCTGGTGCCCCTCACCCTGGACAGAATGCACCCTCAAAGCCAGAACTATATATGTTCCATCTTTGGATCCCAGCACCCAACCTAGGGAGGCAGGTGAAGGGTTAAAAGCTTTCATAAATTCAAAGATAAAGTTGCCTGACCTCATAGCAGTGAATAAAAAAACAAAGAGAGCATGTAGAGCGGCTAGGGAAGATGCTAGAATGCGTGAACAAGAGTCAGGCTTCCTCTGCCACTTCCCAGCTACTTCAGTGTGGACAAATTACTTACTCCCAGCACTTAGGAGGTAGAGGTTAAGATCAGATCACAAGTTACAGACTAAAGGTACAAAGGGAGTTCTAGACCAGCATGGGGTATGTAGTGAAACCCTGTCTTAAAAATCAAGGGCTCTGCCGGGCAGTGGTGGTACATGCCTTTAATCCTAGCACTTGGGAGGCAGAGACAGGCAGATTTCTGAGTTTGAGGCCAGCGTGGTCTACAGAGTGAGTTCCAGGACAGCCAGGGCTACACAGAGAAACCCTGTCTCGAAAAACCAAAAACAAACAAACAAACAAACCAAAAAAAATCAAGGGCTCAGCGTGTATCTTGGTGCTTGCCTAGCATGCATTCTTGTCACTAAGAAAAGAAATAATTCCCCTAATGGGGAAAAAGTCAGAAACATGAGGTCATGTGGTACAAGTCCTAACAAACAAGAGAATTCAGAGAGAGGGCAGATAAATGGTCACCAGAGGCCGAGGGTAAAGTGATGGGGAAATGTCTGCTCAAAGGCTACTGGGAAAGTCTTCACACCAGAGCGATGCTACACAGTATCATGAATATATAAACACCTGTGAACCAACCGTATGGCTGAAAATGGTGAGGTGTACTGTATGACACCCCCCCATGTCAATTTTTATTTGACTTCTCTTGTCTCACCCTTCCCAACTATAGCAATTTTTTAAATTCATATTTTATTTATTTACATTTCAAATGCTGTCCCCCTTCCCTGCACCCCCTAGCCTTTGCCTCTAAGTTCTAAGCAAGCCCTGACAGATGTCAATCTTTCTGACATTATCTCCGAAGTTCCCATTGGCTCTGAAAGCTTGCCCGGAAGTCTGGCCAGCCCACGCTGATTTCATGTGCCTAGCATTTTGCATTGCAATGACAAGGTCACCCACATCAGTGCTGCTCACTGAGATATTGATCAGCTAACAACTGATTAAATGAAGCCTCACGAAGTAAAACTGAAAAAGACCAACCCAGTTACAAGATTTTTCAAATCTCTTGAAATGCCCATAAGTGTCTTTTAAATGTTTAATAGAACAAAAATTCTAACTCTATTTTTCCAAATAAATTACATGGCAGATAACACATTAAAGTTCAGATAGAAATATGTATGCAGATACACACACACACACACACACACACACACACACACGAAAAACAAGAATTTACCATTCCTGCAGCTCATGCATGTGGAGAAAACGGTTCCGATACTCTCGTGGCAGCTCGAACTGGGAAGGTATGGGAAACATGGATTCATAGAAGTCCCTGAGAACAGCCTTCACTGTCTGGGCATCTTTATGGTTGTGGTCAATGTTGTCATTCAGGCAAACAAACTTCCTGAAACAACAGGGAGTTATTGGTCATCACACGCATGAGCCTGATCTAATAAAGTAAGAAATCTGGGCTCCAAAAATATTTCAGTGCGCCAGCTCCCCCAGCTGGCACACTCGAGGATATCTTTCCTGGAGGAGGAATGCTTTGTAAAATTTCCTTGCAAATTCCTCCCCTGTAAGACAAGAGAAACAGAGGAGGTAATTCTGAAAGATGCATGTCACTACGGGAATAAATAAGTAACATCCATTCAGTGCAGCTCAGTAAATGAGCTTACTCCACAGCTGGGGAGAAAGTTATAATGTAAGCACCTAGTACAAGTGCCTTTGACCTGACTGCGTATCATGCTCTTGTAGATGGCTAACACAGGGATGGTGCCCAGCAGTGTAGACTCTGTATCTCCAACCGAGCTGCAAAGCTCGGGGTCAGCAAGAGCGAGGTAGGATGGGGTGTCCTTTCTTATTTCAAGTCTTCTTGAAGGAGAGTCACAAGCTGAGGGCCCATTAAGATTATGATCAGTCGTGACACCAAAACGTTTGAACACAACAATTAAAAAAATCAAACCAACTTAATGAAACCTTCAGATCCAACTACTAATTCTTAGAAAAATAAAGAGGATGTAGGATCAACTTAAAAATTCACAGATAGGACAGCCTGGTGGCACACGCCTTTAATCTCAGCACTACGTGTGTGTGGGGGGGGGGTGGGGGGTAGAGGCAGGCACATCTCTGGAGTTTGAGGCTATCCTGGCCTACAGAGACCTACAGATAGAGTTCCAGGAGAGCCAGGGCTATACAGAGAGACTCTGTCTCAAAAAACCAAAAGTAACGCCCCCTCCCCCCCAACACACATACCTTACCTAAAGAACAAAAGGGAAAGAAAGATAAAAAGGGAAACTAGCCAAGCATGGTGGCCAATGCCTGTATCTCAGATCTCGGGAGGCAGAGGCGGATCTCTATTGAGTTCTAGGATAGCTTGGGCTAGTGAGAACTTGTCTCAAAAATAAGTTACAACGAAATAAAAAATAAAAAAAAAAAGCTAAGAAGCCCCAGGTTATCTATCAAACAGCCAATGAGTTGTCTCAGAATCCACTCGAGTGACCCCTCCTGCACGGTAGGAAGGCACCAGGGACTCAGTCTAGCTGCCATGGTAACTGCTCAGGAGGAACCATTTAAGAAATATTAAGTGACAGCTGCATACAAGCCACCCCCCTCCCCCCACCGTCTGCTTGGCTCTAGAGCTGGCGCCACCCACTTCTTAGCTGTCTGGGCGAGACCCTCTGTGGGGAGCTGACAACTGAACCCGCAGCACCTGACTCTACTCAAACCCAGGTGAAGGACTATGTCCTTTACCTGGGGAGCTTCTGTCTACTCCAAACTGAAATACGTCACTCTTCTCTGTACGCCTGCTTGTTCCCTTGTAAGTCATACTTATTTTTAGAATTAAAAAAAATTATACTCAATCAGAAAAAATAAGAAAAGAATTCGTACCTGGGGTTTTTCCTGATGTCATCCAACTGGCCAACCACATGAGAAACATTGGTACGTATCATCTTGAAAGCAATTTCTTCCTCTCCCATGATTTCAAACCTAATTGTCAAACATATTTCAATAGTTTAATGAATACATGGAAATGAAAAACAATATTTAAATAGGAAAAGCATTCTTGAATACTTATTGGACTCAACATGAACAGAAATAAATGCATCTTTTAAGATGACTAGAGGAACCTCTAAACAAATGTACAATTAATAAAACACCATAGAGGCATAAACACACTGGACCTTTGTAACTATTCTTAAGCTGAATGAAGACATGTTTACCCCTTACCTGTATTTGTTCTTGTCTTTATACGCTTTGTGGATCTTGTCAGTTACCGGCTTACAGTTGGTGACAAGACTCTTAGTGACTGGAGGCTATGAGAGGGCACAAGTGGGTCAGACAGACATCAGGGCAAGCAAGACATAGCAGGGGAGGCTGAGCTTAAGGGCTTACCGAGAGTCTACTGGGCAAAGGACACACTGAAGGGGAAATGGCTCAGGAGCCCGGCATCATTTCCCCTTGGCTACTGTCTTAGCCACGCTCTTGGGGTACACCTAAAGATACGTGTACCGTCAATGAGGCTGGCAATCCAGGGTGCCTACCTTCCATCTTGAAGAGAAAGGGTGTGTTGACAAACACGCAGAAAAAATTACCCATCTTTGGCCTAATTAACTATTTTTTGTCTTCTTAGACAGCATCACTGACTTGCTGAACTAAGACCCAAGCTGATATTAAACTTATAATTCTCCTGGTTTTGTCTCTCATGTGGTGGGATTTTAGGCCATGGACCACCAGGTCTTGATTTTAACAGATGTAAAAAAAACCCAAAACAAAAATAAACAACAAACAAAACCCAGGTAATTAACCCATATATGCCTTTCCCGGTATTAGCTTTGACAGAATTAGTGTCTGGGGGAAATTTTAAAAAGCAGTTATTATTTTAAAACTCTTCTGAGAATGTTCTCTAGCTGGTATAATTTAACCTCGATATTTTAAAATGACTTTATTCTCTCTACAGGCAGAAAATGCCTAGAGTTTCACAAACACCCTTTCAGTGAATAAGAATATCCTGTGAAACAGCTGTGTGATTTTCTCTTAGAACAGGCATTACAAATGGTTGTAAACTATCATGCAGGCACTGGGAACTGAACTCAGGACCTCTATGGGAACAAACGGTGCTCTTGATTACTGAGCCACCTCTCTACCCTAGTAGGTTTTTTAAAGTAGAATTTTATTCTAATTATGAAAGTTATCTATTGAACAAAATATGAAAAATAAAGTAAGATACTAGAACTAAGAATCAGTGATTCAGTGTATCTCTTGATGTATAGGTATTCTGTGTCTTTAAGTAGGGGATGGATCGTATTTGGGAAGTTTTGATAATTCAACTCATAAGTATGTTTCCCATTTCCCTCCTAATCAACTGATTTTTCTAAGCATTTTTCCATAGATCATATGCACTACTTATAAAACCATGTTAAGTACCGTACTATGTATGCCCTCCCACCAATTCTGAGGTGCACACATTACAGAAACAGAGACATCTCTTACAGTTAACAATCTTCTGATTACTTTGGATAAATGATGTTGCAACGGTTGGGCGGAACCCATTGCTGAACCCCATAAAACCCAGGAAGGGCCAGCAGTGCCCCAGCTGACGTTTCCTGGGAGGGTTCTTTCTCCAAAAGAGAGTTCTGGGGTTACTTGCTGCCACCGCTGCTCACCAGGAAGTCTGTTTATGAAATCTAAGTGACCGGTCTAAGTATTAGCTTACATATTTGCAGAGTGGGAAGAGATTCTAAAGCAAGATGGAACTGTCTTATCTGTACTGCTCCTTTGTCTCTCATTTTGATGAGCCTCACAGGAAGGGAGGAGACGCACCTTATAAGGATTAACATGAAACTTACCAGATTGGGGTCATAGTACGCTTCCTGAGTTGGTGGGATGTTGTTTAGTTGAGTGATATTTGCAGGAAGCATTTTTGAGCAATTTATTAACATGTGTTCCAAACCTGTCAAATCCTAATAGAGCAAAAATACAAATATGTTATATACACCATAAATACAGCTGTGGCTTAAAAATAAAATGTGTGTACAAGTAACATTATACAGACTGAGCAGGTTGTACTCATGTGTGAATACACACACATACACATATACACACGTGTCTTAAGGACAATTAATGGGGAAAGGGGCATGAATTTGAAAAAGAACAAGGAAGGAGGAACATGAGAGGACTTGTTGGGTGGAAAGGCAACAGGGAAATGATATAAGCTCAAAAAGGAAAAGAAAAAGTCATAATAAAAAGTATGTGGAAGCCGGGCAGTGGTGGCGCACACCTTTAATCCCAGCACTTGGGAGGTAGAGACAGGTGGATTTCTGAGTTTGAGGCTAGCCTGGTCTACAGAGTGAGTTCCAGGACAGCCAGAACTACACAGAGAAACCCTGTCTCGAAAAAAAACAAAACAAAACAAAAAAAGTATGTGGAAGTCTAAAAACTGGGTGTTCAAATAGCTCAAAAGCAATAAAATTCTTAAATATAAAACAGAAACATTTCAAAAGAGAAAAATGAAATTATACAACAACAAATCTTTCATCCTCATCTGAAAGAACATGAGGCTAGAGAGACATATCTCTACAAGGTGGCCCAGGGTCTCAAGAGAGAACGTTGTACATCTAATTCATTTCAGTATCTGTATGCATGCGTTTTGTATTCCTAAGGATCATAGAAGGACTTCAGTCAGTCACAGCTCCAGGCTCTGAATGAACTTGTCACAAGGATCTTAAGCAGGTTATCTACCACCAGACTCTTCCCTCAGATAAGAGATGATTAATCTCAATGCAGGGCCACAAAAAACAACCCATAAAACACAAATTGCAAATATTATTTTAATTCTGGCTTTAATAAATGGATGAGTTATCAATCTCTACATTAAATATTCAGAATTGTCTTTACTTGAAATGTGGTAGAAAAGAGGTATTAGTAGAATTACATTTTTTTTTTCCTTGACATGTCACAAGCTTAAGGCTGAAATAATACTTTACCTGCAAGCTTAAAGGTAGATCGTGAATTCTCGTGGCCAGTGTTCGGATTTCCCTATCAGATAAGACACCGGATTGGTCTGTGTCTACTTCATCAAAGACTTGAGAAATATTCAGGGGCTGAACTGCACTCATGAGGTAATAAAAATAGGAGAAGGCAAACTGCATGTCCTCAGAGTGACGCACCTTGTGAAATGAAGTCTTGTCAAATTCTTCAGGGAACCTGTCCAAATATAACATACAGAGAGCTCTGGAGACCCCAGGTACATACGGTATCGGACAGCTATGAAAACAGAAGTCTGTCTGCGTGTCTTATTTACGGCATCTTTGACTTATCAGATACGAAGGCCATAGGCTCGGTAGGGCAGATATACAAATGTCAAGTACACAGGCAGGCAACACAGGCACAACGAAGACTTACATATCTTGTAGTTCTTGCATAACAATCCTGTCAATCATGTGCGGCATGTGTGCAGGGACTTTCCTGGATGTGAATCCAAACTTGCTATTGAGAATTTTATTGACGTATCGGAGAGAGTCTGCGAACGTGTCTTTAAGTTGCCTCCCCGTATGTTTGCTATCAGTAAAGTATGCCAACTGTGTCTTCAATGACTCTTCCTCCTGAAAAGAGAATTCCATAACTCAACACTGTGTTTAGTCCACAGCGGATTCTATTAACAAGCGATAAACACCACTATGCAGTGTTACAGAATGTGGGTCCCTAATAGTTCTTGGAGATGAGGGGTGTTCACGCTATCAGGTCTCTTTAAGGATCTTAAGCACTAGCCGGGCAGTGATGGCACACGCCTTTAATCCCAGCACTTGGGAGGCAGAGGCAGGTGGATTTCTGAGTTCGAGGCCAGCCTGGTCTACAGAGTGAGTTCCAGGACAGCCAGGACTACACAGAGAAACCCTGGCTCGAAAAAACCAAAAAAAAAAAAAAAAAAAAAAAACCACAAAACAAGGATCTTAAGCACTGGCTTGAGAGTAACAGCAATGTGACAGGCCAGGTGTGCATCAAAAACTAGTCGTAAAGAAACATGACTTCAAAGCCAATGTGGTGAAACATTTAGAAACGTTATTTACATACAAATTTTATCATGTCTTAAATGTCCAGCTACTTTGGCTGGTGACAAAGGAACACGTGATTGAGTTTTGAATACAACTAAAAGAAACTGAGCTCACTGTATGATAAAGTCAAAGGCAGTTAGTTAGGCAGAACTGAATGGTCCAAGGAAATTGACCAAGAATTTGAACATATTTTAATGGAAGAAATTTTCTGCTTTCCAAACGTGAAGAAATGGCAAGAGCCAGTGCTGATTGTATGGGACAGCAAGTGTCCCTGTGCATGATGGGAATGTGAGGTGGTGTCACATTTTAGGACCCAAAGTTTTCAAGGATGAAACCTAGCAAGTCTACCAATGGGAATAAAAACTGAAGCATAAAATTTACGTTGTATTGAGACACAGTAGCTGTAAAATGCTGCAAATGTCTAGCTGTTAGAAAGAACACAGGGCTCCTTCCTCCTGAATTAGAGGCAACCAGGGAGCGTGTGGATGGCAGACAGTCACTGCTGTAGCACAGAACCACATAGCTGGCTGCTTATGTACCTAGAGAGACTAGAAGGACAGCCCTCCATCCATCTCAAGAAGGGAGAGTCAAGACCTTCCCTTTCAATGGCAGATTTCATACTGCTTAAAAATTACACTTGTCTACAGCCAAATGGCTATACTTCCAGGAAAGGTAGGAGAGTGTATAAAGAAACACAGGCAAGAACCTGCTATCCTCCACTCAATTAGTGAGTGGCTGATGTGCAAGGCAAAAAGATCTCTCCTAAAGGGGCTGAGAGGAACAAGACATGGGCCCCACTTCAGCATTCTTCACTGTCCAGCCTTGACTGTACAGCTTTTCTGGGTCTGTCAACTTCAACCCGTCTATGGTCAGCTCACCAGGCCTGGTTCCTGGAAGTCTTCCCTAATGCTTGGGCAAAGCTGAGGCCATCTCCCTTGGGACCCTTTGCCTAATCTCAATAGAAATACCTTATGGCCATAATCGCTAGGTTTAAATCCCCCCTCCTGGTGGCCTCTCAGGCTTCCTGAGGAGTGACTGTGTCTGTGTTCTTCCTGAGGAGTGATTGTGTCTAGGTGTGGCAGCACCTAGAGGAAAAATGACCCCATGTCATAGTGAAGGCCAAGGATGACAGGAGGGACAAGAATGAACTTATCTGAACCTCAAGTATCAGATCTACAGGCTAAGGAGAGACAGGATGTCAGCCCTGCTCTTCTCACTTGCCCAGCCTCTACCCCTAGCTAAAATCCTAACTCACATTTTATGTGGCATTTTTATTTTTAGGGTTACTGGGGAAAAATTCAATGAAAGTCACTCAAGAAAAGCACTTATTTGGTCACAGGAAAATGTTAGATAAATGGAAATCACTATTATGTTACCACTTTGATTTGAAAGTGATTTATGTTCCAAAGCACGACAAAGAACAAGGTTAGATCTAACTTACATCGAGAAGGTCTTGGAAATACTTTTTTTTCTCCCATGGCAAAAAGCCTGGGTAACTCTGTGCGTGTTGCTGTAACTTTCTGCTAGGGACCAATGCATTTACAGGTACGTGGCTATCAGCATTGCCCTCTGCTCTGTCCCTCTCCTCCTCTTTTGGCACGTGTCTTTCTGGGGGAATGATCAGTGGTGAGAGGTTCTCTTTGGATACAGTCACACCCAGTGTAGGTTGGGCCAATCTTGCATTAGTCTCCAAGACTGGGAGTGGATTCAAATCGTGGTCATGGCCATTCACGGTCATTGTCTCCACTGGGGTCGTCCATCTCTCTGGTCTGTGTCCAGCAGCAAAGCCGTGTGGACGTTGGTGAGAGAGTTTTTCCTGTGGGACCTCCAGGTTGTCTTTTGTCTCAACAGTCCTAGTTTGAGATTTTACTTTAGTATCTAGTGAATTCTCCAGGAAAGACTTCAGCAGGGCTGACTTGGACAAGTTGTATCCTTTCAGAGTGATGTCTCCATGTTCCAGTTGCAAATCCAAGTTGCTCAGCCTTGCCTGGGCCTCTCTGGGAAGGAGTGAAATATTTACCCAGGGGATTTTCACCTCCTCTTGGGATCTCCCTGTTGCATTTACATCAAGTCTCCTGACCCTGGGGAAGCGTTTTTCTCTGGGAACATCTTCAAAAGGGATATCAGCCTGAGGAAGAGGTGTCACTGGGCTCACCAAATTTTCATAGGCCTTCTGGGTTGTAGAATTCAGTTTAGGCACCTCTCTCGTGTCTACCTCTACGGTTATCTGGATCTTGAACTCTTCGTCATTTGAGTTTTGAAGTGTGAGATTAAAGTGTATCGTGGTCGCGTTCATCCCACTGTGCATTATGAGGTGTATGGTTTTCCACTTGTTTGCAATGGATGCGTGCCGGATGATCGGGTTGTCGCTGTAGGTCCCTTCAATTCCTCTTCTGGCTATGTTTGCAAAGCTGAAATAAGACAGGTATTCACCTTTGGGGACAACATAGTGAGTCTGGTTTGGGAGAAGTGTTACTTTATACAATTCATGAAAATGATCTAGAGGAAAAAACACAAACATGGTTTCTTTTTAATTAGGCATTTTTACTCCCTGGCCTTAATTCTCTGGGGTCAAGTACTTATTTTCTAAGGATGACTTTAAATTTATCTTAAGATGCTCACAAATTTTAATACAAGGTTTGGGGATGTGGCTCATGCTACCATTTGAGGTGACCACAACAATTTGTACGGAATGTTAACCCTGACACAGTATAAAGATGTGGCGTGGCTTTTATTAATAAACTTCAATGACTAGTTTCCAACTTTTTTTGCCCATTTGAGAATTACTTTAAAGAATGACAACCATCGAGTGTTCCACTCTTTGTGGGTTTAGTCATTTGTCTCTAATGTTTCCACTGCAACAAACATACCTTGTCCACAGTCACCAGCATCAAACCCACAGGACAAGACGTTGCAGGCTTGGTCACAGAACTTATCAGCGAGCCAGGAGTTTGCACATCCTTGGTTACAGTAAGAGACAGTGTTTATTCCTCCACCAAACTGCCAGTGCTGTCCGACTCCAATATTCCCAGTACCCCCGCCTCCTGGAACATACCGACTCCCTGCGCTATTACCTGCAGAGGGAAGAGGAAGAAAGAGTCTTTGGAGGGCTTACAGCCATGAAAGAGGACAGTTCATCATGTTTGCTAGACTGATAGATACATGAACTGCAGCTATAAAGTCTCTTCCCCATTCTTCAGCAGACGACTGCCTGTGTCTTCAGGAAATCCCCAGAAGTATCCGCTGGTGGACTGCAGATGGTAGTGGCTATGACAAGAGAGCAAAGCTGGTGTCCAGTCACAGGCTTAGTGCTGTCACATGTTCACAGTTCTCGGTCTGCTCTGCTGTCCTCGCTCCTTGCAGCTGCTTGTATTTTACAACAGAGAACACTGAAATGCAGCTTTAACATTTTGTTTCCTCTAATATTCAACACTACAATAAGCCCACTTGTTCTTCTAGAATGCAGGGATGATAATATCTGTGTACACTCTCTTTCTCCGTGCCCCAAAAATTCAAATGGGCAAAAAAATAATGCTCTAGACTTTAGTGTTTTATGAACTGAAAGCTAGTAAGTGAACATATTTTAAAAAGTGCCAACGATACGTCCAAGGGTGCATGGCAGTTTGTGGGGGTGGGGAGCTGGGGGTGGGGATGGGGTCCTGTGGGTGAGGGAGGTGGGAAGTGCTAAGTAGATAAGCACTATTTCTTCTGCAGCTCTGATCATTTCACAGCCTGCTGCAGTTTCCCACTGAAAGTTACTACCGTAGACTCCTGTAGAACTGGTGAGAGCGATCCTTGGGTTCACATGATTAGGAGTATTCTAAATGCTTTAAGTAATAATGAAAGATATTTCCAAGGGCAGTGCCTACACCAGAGAAGTGCCTACAACAAGGGATCCCACGAGTCAACTGGGCCCCATGGCGACATGGACCAGGGACCTCTGGACTCTAGAGTCAGAAGCATGTGTTCCTAGGATCAAGGATGAGAAGACGAATAGGTCCTAGCACATCCTCACCAGAGCAGTCACCGCCGTCCCAGTCACAGGCTGAGTTGTTACAGGCTTTATCACAGTAGCCGTCTTTAATCCAGGAGCCCGGGCAGCCCTCTGCACAGTTCGGCACAGGCCATGTCAAATACACCTGTGACAAAATCGAAGAGAAACTACAATAAATTCTGACACTTTTTACTCTTGAATTAAAATGTAACTATAAAGCAGCCTTAAGAAAAGTTGGTTTCCCAAAGAGTAGCTGCTGGTATTTGGCTCTGCCTTAGGTTGGCCGATGCCCACTGAAGTGTTGAGCCTGCCGAGCTGGCTGCTGAGCGTGTTTACCCATGATACTCATAGCTGTTCTTTCCTGTCTGCTTCAGGAACAAGGACTCGGCCATGGATTAGTGTTAATAACATGCTCATACAATCTACTTTGGCATAAAATACCAATGGCAGAGTTACATGTAAGTATAGAAACATGCCAAAGGAAGAGGGGACTCCGCCACAGTCACTCTTTAGCTGCGACACTTACTAGTAACCCCTGTGTTCATTTATACATAACCAGACTCAAGGCTGAGGGAAAGAGAAGATGCTAGGAGCTGTTATCTCCATGCTGAGGCCATGTTTAGACAAATCACTATAACACTCAGAGCGCCCAAGACGAGTTGTGTGGTGCATGGTTACTTTATAAATTAAATCCACTAATGATAAACACACACCCACCTCTTTATAAAGTCATTGTTCCTTTGCACACTAGACTTACTCAGAATTTACTTTTAATTTTTTTTTTTTTTTTTTTTTTTTGGTTTTTCGAGACAGGATTTCTCTGTATAGCCCTGGCTGTCCTGGAACTCACTCTGTAGACCAGGCTGGCCTCAAACTCAGAAATCCACCTGCCTCTGCCTCCCAAGTGCTGGGATTAAAGGCGTGCACCACCACCGCCCAGCTCAGAATTTACTTTTAAAATCTAAATCTAAACTGAAACTAGCGCTTGTCAACAGCTAAAAGAATTTGGCTCTGTAGCATGTGTGAGTCCCTGGGGCTAGACCTACAGAAAACAAAAAAATCCAGTTCAATTCAGACAGGCTATCAACCCATGCCACCTGATTTAAACCTTTAGCCTCTCCCCCCATCCTCCCCACCATCCTCAACGCAGCCAGAGTCAGACAGGCCACCTTGTGTGAAACTTCACCCATTCCCACTTCTAGTGTGTGTGTGTGTGTGTGTGTGTGTGTGTGTGTGTGTGTGTATAGCTTGTTTGTTTTGTTTTTTGAGACAAGATTTCTGTGTGGTCCTGGTTGTCCTGGAACTCACTCTTTTAGACCAAGCTGGCCTTGAACTCACAGATCTGTCTACCTCCGCCTTCTGAATGCTGAGATTATGCATGTGCCAACACCCCCACTTCCCACTTCTTTAAGCACTATGCTAAGCTAATTTTCTATGATGGTCATTTTGCTGTCACCCCAGCTACAATTTTGTTGCAAAGTAGTTTTGTGATAGTAGAAAACACAAAGGGTCAAGGAGAGAGAGAGAAAAAAAAAAGGGAATTCTGGTTATCCAAGACTGCAGGAATGCAATCTCCCCATGTAGTCCTCTTACCGCCTAACTGCTGATTTGGGAGTCATAAATGCTTGCTTGTTAATTCTTGAATACAGAAATGTACACATGGATTTCCTCATCTGCTAGTGATTTTCTAGCTAGGTGCCCACCTATCTCTTACCTTTTGACCTTTGGAGTGGCTGTAAAAATCATCTGGCCAAACATCCTTACCAAACATGACATCGTCATTCAGATAAATGAACTTCTGGGACAGCCCTTCAATGCGATGAATGTGACTTTCAATAGCAGGGGAACTGAAAGTGGGCAAGTGGCTCAGATTTTGGAAAATGTCCTTTTAACAGAAAACACACAGAGGGCAAACGTGAGCCGCTTTGATTTGGTTGGACATTTAGAAAGAGGGAAAAGAGGAGACTGTTAATTCACAAAGGCAGACATGGAGGTGGAGAACGGGGGATGGTGGGGGTGGGGGTCATGAAATCGTGACATCACTGTACCACACTGAAAGCACGGACAGGAAACTGCAGCCTCTCGGTATGTGCAAAGTCACCTACCTGGTGGGTCACTATGGTCACTCGAGGGTTGTCAAGGTTCAGCCAGGATGGAATCTGCCCGTTGGTGACAATGAAAATATTTCGTACCCATGGTGCGTGTCTCTCGATAGACCTCAGTGAGTACCTCAGCTCTTCGTTATCTTCAAAGCGGCTGGCAGACACATCTTCATCCTGCTTGGACTGGGAGACGGGGGAGATAGTGGACCCATAAAGACGTAAGTATCTACTCTCAGTCCCAGCTTCTCTTGGTCCTCTGCCTGCTCTGCTCTAAGGGGGCTAGTTTTATGTTGTGTTGGCATGAACTGGAGTAATCTGAGAGGAGGGAACCCCAGTGGAAAACGTCTCCAGAAGATCAGGCTGCAGGCGAGACTCTAGGGAATTAATTAATTTCTTTCTTTCTTTTTTCCTTTTTTATTTTTCTCTGTGTAGCCCTGGAAAGCTGTCCTGGAATTCGTTCTGTGGACCAGGCTGGTCTCGAACTCACAGATATTTGCTTGCCTCCACCTCTAGAGTGCTGGGATTAAAGGCATGTGCCATCCAGCCTGACCAAAGCTTTATTTTATTTTCGTTTACATTTGTGTGTGAGTGACTGTGAGTGTATGTGTATGCAGGTGCCCTAGGAGGCCAGGGAAGGTGTAAGATTCCTCAAGAACAGACTCATAGGAGGTTAGAAGCCATCCAATGTGGCTGCTGAAGGCAAACTTGGATCCTCTGGAAGAGCGGCAAGTGCTCTTTACAACCGAGCCATCTCTTCGGCCTTGTTCTTCTCAATAAGCAGTGGTAGAGCATGGGGGGGTGGACACGTTCTTATCAGGGTCACCTCTCAGTTAAGTCCTCCTCTTCCTTGTAATAAACTGACTTGTAAAATTTGAACATGCTAGTTCTGCTGCCGACCGCTTTCCTAGGTGAGTGGTTCTGGCAATGGCCGACATTCTGATTTCTTGACCTGGGCTGTCGGAGTCTACATTCCTTACCTGGCTGATGGCACTCAGGTCCCACAGCAGGTATGCAGGGCTGATGGTCAGTTCCTTCCCATTGATGGTCATGTTCTTCTTGGTCTGCTGGTTCAGCTCTTGGAAACCTTTGGGGTTATTCAGTTTCAGAAGAGCGACACTGGCCTCCGAATACAACTGCAACTGAGCAGTGACAGAGATACACATGGCACATGGGCCTCAGCGAATAAACAGACTTACATTTTTATTCATTCATTCATTCATTCATTCATTCATTCATTCCTTGATTTATTTACTTACTTATCTTTGAAACAGAGTTTCGAGGCCTAGGCTGACCTTAAACTCCTGGCAATCCTTCTACTTCAGCCTCCCAAGTGCTGAGATTACAGGTGTTGAGTCATCATGCCCAGTCTTTAAATTTTTAATCTTGACACATAAAGACAGTATCACAGGCCCCAAGTGTTACCCAGATGAATGCAACAGGAAGGGGTGGAGGCCGGTGTGAACAGGACACCTTGGGCATCCTGTGACAGCTGCAGCCACACCACCGCAATGCCCACAAGAGACTAGGTCTCCTGAGAGGGTGACACTTCTATGAAATCCCTCTAACTCTTCAGAGCTGACTTAGATGGTTTTCATTGCTCTTTGTTTAAAACTCAGAAGACAAAGTCAGGCAGATCTCTGAGTTCAAGGCCAGCTTGGTATACATAGTGAGTTCCAGGACAGCCAGGGCTATGTGGAGAGACTCTGTCTCAAGGTTAAATAAATAAATAAATATCTAAGAGTTTCTGGCTTTGAGCACATGTGACTCAAAACCTACAGTGTGACTGCTGGATTAGGTGACTCTACTATCCACTAGCCTCTCAGCAGCTCTCTCCCTCACTCCTGGAACACCTTGGACCTGACTATCTGAAGCACTTCCAAAGGAAAATACCTTTTGTGGGCAAAGCTTTGAACGACCACAAACCTAAGAGGGAACAAGATAAAAAGCAGCAAGTTTTCCTCACGGGCCTCTCCACCCTCTCGGCGTCCACACCACCTCCCTCTGTAGGAGACTCTGAATCAAGATACCCCAGGAAAAGAGCTTTTTCAGCTAGAAACTAAGGAGTACCCCCCCACACACACACTGAAGACAGAAAATCCTCCTGCTGCACTGGCTTCTCTAACAAAGTTGTTGTTTTCTTTCTTAATCTGTAAGACAGAAATAAACACATGATCACAGGATCATTCTGGGCTCTGTATTTGCTACTACACTGTCGTGAGTTCCAGGAAGCAGTTCCCTGGGCTCCTAGTGGCCCCAAGCCAGAAGAGTGGCAGAATTTCATGTGTGTCCTTCCCTCTTTTTGTCATGCATGCCATCAACTGGTTATTGTTGTTGTTTTGCTATGTTTCGCTTTGTTTGTTTTTTGAGACAGGGTCTCTCTGGTCAGCCCTGGATGTCTGTAGTCCAGGCTGGTCTTGAACTCTAGAACTCACAGAGATCCACCTGCCATTGCCCAGTCATATGTTGTCAACTCTTAACCATCAACAGTGTGCACATGGTCTCCTGACTGTGTTCCCTTACCTTGACTGCCCTGGCACATGTCAGGACCTCAAGAAGTCAGCCGTCACAGCTGTCATTCCTGCCTCTGTCTGCCTAGGCACTGTCCCACCTCTCCCTGAAGATTCTGTGCTCCTTCCTTCCAATTCACCAGTTCCCAGAACACCTCTAAGATCCCCCTGCAGTAAGGAAAACCATTATTCTAGAATAGACAGTACTGTAATATCATAATTTAATTTTAAACCTAATGGAAAAATATCTGCATCCTAATGTCTCCTATCAAGATTGTTTTGACCTTGGAAATAATCTTGAAGCCTCCTAGAAATGCCACAAAGCTACACTCCCATCCCCCTTGACTTTGTATTTTGAGACAGGATCTCACTGAGGTGCCTTGAGAGGCCTTGGATTTGCAATCCTCCCACCCCAGCCTTCTGAGGCAGATTACAAGCCTGTGTTACAATTTAACTTGGTAATTATGGCATTTTCGATGCACTTTCTACCACTGACTGGGCACATAATGGGCAGCAGACACTGCCTGGGGCAATTACTGTACTAGGGTTAAAGTGTGAATTCAGATCTGCACTGCTGGGCCCTAATGGGTCATCCACCCAGGCTTGTGCTGCCGTAGCAGAGCTAGCCCGTGGGATGCAGGAAGGCGATGGCTAAGCAGGTCCTTGTACTACAAGTGGAAGGCTGGATTGGAGATATTTAGAGATATCACAGAGGCAGGCAGTTGGTAGGCTGACTGGGGTCACCTAGGAACTGTGGGCCCTGCTGCCTGCTAAGCTGAGCCCCATACATCAGTACCTGGCCTTTCTGAATCCAAACAAAGTGGTACTCTCTTCTCAGCTCTGGTCATCACAGGCAGCAGTCCAAAGATCACCAGCCAGTGTCAGAGCAATAAAGTCATCCAGCCTGGCTGGAGAGCAAAATAGGAGCCAGGTATTCATTAGGCCCTGTGTAAAACTGTTCACTACACAGCTCCTATGGAGTTCCAAACCACCACAGAAAACTTAACTATCCCTGAAAGGCTAGGAATTTCCATTTTGAGACAAAATAAAACACAATCTTTTTTTGTTTGTTTTACTGTTTTTTTTTTTTAAAGATTTATTTATTTATTATATATGAATACACTGTAGCTGTCTTCAGACACACCAGAAGAGGGCATCAGATCTCATTACAGATGGTTGTGAGCCACCATGTGGTTGCTGGGATTTGAACTCAGGACCTCTGGAAGAGCAGTCAGTGCTCTTAACCACTAAGCCATCTCTCCAGCCCCGTTTGTTTTACTGTTAACCAGTAAGTTTGTTGTTGTTGTTGTTGTTGCTGTATTAATGATTAAAAACAAAACAAAACTAGTGTCAGGATGCAGTTGAGGTAGAGTCCTTGGCTCTCATGTGTGAGTGAGGCTCTACTTCCTAACTGGCACCACTCATTACAAAGAAAAAAAAAGCTTCAGAGAGTCTTAAGACAAAAAAGAGCCCAAAATCCACAGCATTATTTAAAAAGGACATCTAATTTTATAATTTTTTAAAATTTATTTTATGTGAGTACATTGTCACTCTTCAGACACACCAGAAGAGGGCATCGAATCCCATTACAGATGGTTGTGAGCCACCACATGGTTACTGGGAATTGAACTCAGGACCTCTGAAAGAGCAGTCAGTGCTCTTAACCTCTGAGACATCTCTCCAGCCCAAATATAATATAAAATATATTTTATATAAATACAAAATAATTTGCACTGGTAATTTTATTTGGTAAGAATTTCATTAAGAAAATTATTCTTAAATTAGTAACTTTTAAAAAATATACTTTAAGCCGGGCGGTGGTGGCGCACGCCTTTAATCCCAGCACTTGGGAGGCAGAGGCAGGCAGATTTCTGAGTTCTAGAGTTCAAGGCTAGCCTGGTCTACAGAGTGAGTTCCAGGACAGCCAGGGCTACACAGAGAAACCCTGCCTCGAAAAAAACAAATATGTATATATATATATATATGTATATATATACACACACACACACACACACACATACACACACACTTTAAAATCTTATTTTATTTCTGTATGTAGTGGGAGGGAGAGGTGTGCACAGCATGGGCAGATGGGCAGGTTGGGAGTCAAGAGGACCACTTTTGGGAATCTGACCTCTCCTTCCAATATGTGGCTCGTCAGGACTGAATTTAGTCATAAGATCTGGCAGTAAGCTCTGTTAGGAGACACATCCCGAGTCCAGCCATCTCGAGGACAAGTGCCATCTGGCTGGCAGGGCCAAAAGTGAGTTCATGGTCCCCAGTCCCAGAACCCAACTCCTGTCCTGCTTCTTCAGGGGTTTCAGGTCTGTCTGTTAACCAAAGGATGCAAAGAGGGAAGATGCTGTCATCCTGTCATCTAAACTAAGGCACACATGCAATAAATGTGTTGCCTGTCATGACTTAGTGTGCTAGCCCACTCCTTTGTTCCCTTCTCATTCTAAATTTCAGACCAGAGTCCAGGAAGGGACCTGACTACAAAAGCTGACCCAAGGATCCTGAAACCAGGTGATCCGAATAAGGCCCAGGCACCACCATTAACTTCCTCATTTAACCCATTGTGATTGGTCAATGCAACAGCCCCACTCCCCCTAGCTTTGTGTTCCCATTCTGTGAAAACGTACAATCTCCCTTCGTGGATGGCCACCTCCCTGAGCTCGCAGAAAATAAAGTTTTCGCTTTTAAGCTTCTGTCTCTTAAGTAAGTTTTCTTGCCTTCCATTCCGAATTCAACAGCCCCTTTACCCCCAAGCCATCTTATCAGCCCATACTAGCAATTGCCTAGGACGGGCTTCTGAGTACATCATCAAAAATCAAAAAGAGGCCCTCTCTTGGAAACCACACAATAGGTGAAAGAGAGATAAAAGGTAAGGAACTTTAAAAGAGTATTTTAAAGCATGAGATTTTCTGCCTCTGTTTAAGAGGCAGGGAAACAAGCATGAAGTAGCCTCTGGTGTCCACTAGGTGGCAGACCAATCCTGCAACTCTTTGATTATACTAGAAGCATCTTTTGCTGGAAAAGGATCAGAGATGTACCTTGATCCTGGATTTTTAAAAATTTTTTATTTTTATTTTTATTATTATTATTTTTTGGTAGCAAATGCCATGTTGCTTTCTGGTAAGGTTGAGTAGCTGTGATTTCTGATGAAGGATGGAGTTCTTAGCTGGAACTACTGATTGTTTGGCCACCAGTTCTGTAGAGCTGGGACAGCAGGCCTCTCTGTGTGCTACCATCTGTTTTGGGCAGTGCTAGGGACTCAAGCAGGGGCCTCTGGCATGCTATGCTGGCATCTACCCTCCTGAGGCACATTCTTAGCTTCAGGAATTTCTAAAATACCCCACACACGTTTCTACCATGTGCACTATTTCTAGAAAGAACTCTTAGCACTTATGACAAAAAAAAGAAAATCTCAACTGAAAAACATTGAAGGCTGGACAACAGTCACAAAGGCCTTTAATCCCAGCACGAGGCAGACAGAGCTCTGTGAGTCTGAGGCCAGCTCAGTTTACAGAGAGATTCCAGGACAACCAGAGAAACCCTGTGTTGGAAGAGAAAAAGAAAAAAGAAAAGAAAAGAAAAGAAAAGAAAAAATAATTCTGAAGATGATTCTGCAGTATCAATGACAGCCAGAGTGTGATTACTTATGACCATCTCTCAATAGTATAAAATGTGTTTTCATCTTTGATAAAGGGTAAAATTATATGCATACCAAAGGATGTTTTGAAAACGAATTTCCTGGACTGGCAAGATGTCCCTGTAGATCACTGTACTTGCCACCAAGCATGCATGATGTCACAGGTTTGATTCCAGCGATCCACACATGGTGGACAGAACTAACTCCTGAAAGTTGTCCTATGACCTCTACACATTCACATTGTCACACACACACACACACGCACACACACATAAACACACACACACACAATGCAAATAACAAAATTTTTCTTATAATTGATTATCTATGTCCTATATCTATATATCTAGAGTCATGTAAAAACTTCTCAGCCAAAGGAGTTGTGGCCTGGATACTGCTAAACATCCTATGCGCACAGGACACTTATACTGGGGTAAGACCATCAATACAGAAGTGAGCAAACCTGTTGTACGAGAACAGCAAATCCCAAAGAAAGGCAGAGGCTTTTCTGTAAGACATACACCCCCAACAGCTTTTTAAAGGCCCCCAAAACTCAGAAGATATAACCTGGCTTCAGATTTTGGCTGATTTGATTTTTAGGTTATTAGGAGGTCTTTTTAGGATGGCCATTTTTTGCCATAGTATTGAAGACTAATGACTCACATTTGAGAAAAGAGAAGACACAGAAGGCTATTGTGACAACTCCCACTTTACCCCCCACAAAAGCCTCCAGCCACCGAAAAAGAGCCTAGACAGGAAGCCATTGAAGAGATGCCTTTAACAATAGTGACAGGGATGCTGAAGTGTAGCTCTCCACAGTGCCGGCTTCTGGTGAGTGTGTGTCGGAGGGACTCTTTTTTCTTTAAGGGGCTGGCCACTGGGAGCTTGACCATGCTCCAGGGAGTATGTGGGCAACACAGATTGGACTTGGTTGGTTTTTTCTGGGGTGAAAGGGGGAGGGTGTCAACAGTCGGGGGGGGGCAGACCTGGGAGGACTGGGAAGTGTGATCTTGGGGTGCATTATGTGAAATTCCCAAATAATCAATAAAAATATTATGTTGGAAAAAAAGTAGTCCTTAGGATAAAAACCCTTCTGCTACTGCTAACAGAAAAGCCAACTAGCAGCTTTTAGTGACTTGATAAGTCAAGGCTGCAAGGTTTTAAAATGTCCTGAGGGCTGTCCCCAAGCTAAGGTTAGTACCATATTGCTGCTTCATCTGCTGACTACCTAGAAATAAAGCAAAAGTGAAGGACATGCATTAAAATCCAAGTGCGCAAAATATTGTCATGAAAGTCACTGAAGGTGTCTTAGAAATAATATTACATGGCCAAGTACCTTTTATCTAAAGTGCTTGGGACTAGAAAGGTCTTAGTGTTAAGAGTTGTTTTTTTGTTTTGTTCTGCTTGTTTTTTGAGATGGGGTCTTACTGGATAGCTTTGGTTTGGCCTGGAACTTGCTATGGAGCCCTTGAGATTCCTACTGCCTCTGCCTCCTGAGTACTGGGATTAAAGATAGGCTCCATTATGATACTGTGTTTATTTTGTTTCAGGACTGGCAGGATCGAACACACTCCTAATCCCAGCAATCAGGAGGCAGAAAGATGTTGCAGTTGAGGCTTAGCCTGGTCAATAGAGCAAGTCCTAGGCTAGCTAGGGCTACATAGTGAGATGCTGGAGAGAGAAAGAGAGAGAGAGAGAGAGAGAGAGAGAGAGAGAGAGAGAGAGAGAGATTGATTCTAAATATTTACATAGTGTAATGAACTATTTAGGGGGATGAAATTCATATTTCATACATACCATATACACATAGCCTGAAGATAATTTAACACATTTTAAATAACTCTGCTCACGAAACACAGTTCCATATGAGGATATACACCTCATTTTACACTTGTGGCGACATGCGGGGACTTAGAATGTCTGGACTTTGGATTTTCAGATCAGAGGTGTTTAACTGGCAGTACAAGCTTTGGTGACCTTAAACAGATCCCAAATAGAATTCTGAGGGGTAGAATACAGGTGAGTCACTAGGCAACAGTGATCCTTTCTACCTGATCACTAGGCTTATCTGGCCATACTAGTACACTTGGTCTGAAAACTCCCCGAAGTCTCTAAACCACACAGACCTTCCCTATTTCCATATATGTAATGGCTTGTGTGTGTGTGTGTGTGTGTGTGTGTGTGTGTGTCACTGTGCCACAATCCCTGACTGAGAAGACTTAAGGGAGGAAGGCTTTACTTTGTCTTGCTATTTGAAGGAGCTGTCCATCATGGTACGGAAAGAATGGTGACAGGCACATGAGATTACCATTCACGCCTCAGCAGCCTAGGAGGCAGTAAACAGACTAGGAAGCAGGGCTGGCCTATAAACTCAGAGTGGCCTATAAACTCCCTAGTGAACTACTTCATCCAGCAAGGACTCATCTCCCAAAGGTTCTGTGCCACCAGCAGGGACTCTGGTGTTCAAACACAGGCACCTCTGGGTACATTTCTATCCAAATCATAAGAGGACAACTCTGTGGCAGTCTATTCAGTTACACACGCACTCCCCGAATACTTTGTATGTAAGTCCTGTTTTTCAAAACACGATTTAAATACTCCAGGGCAGGGCATATATCCCCCACCACTGTATACTCACACAGCAACCACCATTGCTGAACTACACTTACCATGAGCATTTTCTTGTGAGTTCTGAGATGATCTTCTAAATATTCCTCACGCAGTAAGGAACAGATCACAACCAAACCCAAAGTCAACGGAAAAGTCCCACCAAGAATGAAAAATATATAAAACCACAGACGGATTTGAGGTGGAATGAAAATAAAGATGAAGGGTTATTTATCAAGAGAGCAGTTCTGTATTTGTCATTTGCTAAGTCCATAGGTAATGAGATGATAGGATGACCACCTCCAGGTTTCTCAGAATGGAAAACCCGACTTGGGCAGGGGGTGGGAGTCGACATGTGTTGTACAGGGAGAGAGTGGTCACAAGGCTTGTAGGAATTCTGAACCACTATCTTAGCAATACAGACTCTCTAGTCCCCTTCCTCCCTTCAGAGCTACGAAGCACTTTCCTTAAACAGGACACACGAAAGCATAGGCATATCAGCTCACTGGGAGCGGATCGACAGAACAGACAGCCCTGCCCTCTGGTCCAAGGCTTGCATCCTGTGAGTGCCCTTCAAGACTGGTGCTCAGCCCTTGTGTGGAGGTATAGAGGTGAGCAGAACAATGATCTAAGATGTAGCCTGTGGTGTCTGACAGACACGGCTGGCCCCTCCCTGTCTGATGCCTGGACTGCAGGCCTCAGTAGAGTCCTCCTGGAAGAGCACAGGAGTGTGACATGATGGAGCTGCTCAGGTCCTGACCCTCAGCGTCTCGGGGTTGTCCCTCTCGTGTGCGGCAAGTGCCTTGCTTGCCACACTACACTGAACTTGTTTCTCCCACTGCAGCTCAGTGCAGCTAGCTGACACTGTCACTCCCGTCTGCACTGTATACCTTCACCTCCTCTCTGAGTCTTCCTTCTCACTAACATACGAGGCTGAGCATCTTTCTGGTGTTTCAGGAACTATTCCCACCGCTGCCCTCCCTTGCCCAGAGATCCTTGAATAGGAATAGCTTGCAGGACCAAACTGGTTCTAACACTAACATCTACCACACTTGTCCCTACTCTGTGCCCTAGACAACCAGATTGTCTTATTCCTGTCCCAGCTCCCTGCCTCCAGGATAAGGTCCAGCAGCCTTGCCTTGCCCATCTCCCCAGCCCCTCCCCTAAGGAATCCTGTGGCAGCCTGCCTCTAGGAACACACTATCTACTTCCAAGCCCTCAGCCCTTTGTTCAGGCTGTTCTCAGAGGATTCCCTTCTCAACCCAAGAACAGTGGCTCTGTTGAGGACCCAGCTAAGCTGCAAAGCCTGTCTTAACTCCTAATGCGACTGAAACCCGGGTGTCCTTGGGCACTTTATACTGCTATTTGGAAATGTTCATGTCCCAAGTAAATGTCTTTTTTTTTTTTTAAGATTTATTTATTTTATGAATGTGAGTGCACAGTTGCTGTGATCAGACACACCAGAAGAGGGCATCAGATCCCATTATGGATGATGGTTGTGAGCCACCATGTGGTTGCTGGGAATTGAACTCAGGACCTTTGGAAGAGCAATCAGTGCTCTTAACCACTGAGCCATCTCTCCAGCCCCCAAGTAAATGTCTTAATTCCCTCTGTTTTCCCTCACATACTCCCTGGGATGCAGGAGGTATTTGATAAAAATCACCTAGACAGACTGGGAACCTATGACAGGAGCCATCATTCTCAGAAGGCACATAACAAAACCAGAAGGCGGAGCCCACGGGAAGAATGGAAGAGCCTCATCTGTTCTTCCTGGTTCTCAATTTCTCTGGCAACTCAGGTCACTGCTACACGTCACATCCAGCTGCACACACCACATAGCAGGCCACCCACACGCAGCTAGCAGAACCCAACACTATTCAGAACTGTTATCCTTGTCAGTACGCACCGGTCACCAGCAGGCTTGTCAAAGGTCAGCACACGAGTGGGTCAGCATAGCAGGATGTGAAATATCCATACACATTTAAGGTGGAGGAACAGAATAAATTCCTAATTGTCTTTAAATTTTTTATTAATGTTGACTTACAGAAATAGAATCAGGAAAGTCATTCTTCCCATATAAGGGAGATGAGCTGGCACTATAAAGGACCAATGTAATTTCTGTCATTCTGAGACTAGCAACTAAAAAGCCAAGAAGCCAAATAAACCTTGACTGAAACAAAAGCTAAACTATCAGTGGTTTCAGCTGCTCAAATCTGTACTGAAAGTACCTCAGGGGAAGGAGGAAATGTGGCATCTATTTCAGGGTAACTGAAGATTAACCACAAATACAACCCAAATACAGCTTCATGCTATTCTGGTCCACACAAGGATTGCATGCTAACTGATTGCACTTCTGGAATTATTTCAAAGTCAGATGAAGAAGAGCTACAAGGGACAGTTGGGCATGGTGGCACGTTCCCGGAGCACCAGTAAGAAGCAGAGACAGGAAGGTTACAGATTCGAGGACAGCCTAGTCTACACAGCAAGTTGCAGGCCAGCCAGGATTACAGAGTTAGACCTGCTCCAAACAAAAATAAAGATCAAGAAGAGAGGAGGAAGAGGAGGAGGAGGAAGGAGAAACAAACTAAGGGACAAAGCTAGCTACGTATAGGGGGAGACAGGAAATGAGAAAAATGACGTCATTCACACCATGGTTTTCTCACAGACATAATGCAAACCATCTTGACTCATAAAAGCCAGTGAAGGAGGAAAAAGTTAAAGGGATGGATGTTTAAAGTTAAACATGAGAAAGCTAGATCTCAACCACCAGAGGCGAGGACTGTACGCCTGCACCTCTAAAAGGGCTTATGGGTAAGAAATAAACATATCTTAAATACATCGATGGCTGGATTTGCTATTAATCAGAATTTCATAGTATCAAACATAAATATCTGAACTACAACCCCTTTATGAGTGAAAGCTTTTCATAGATATGCATGTTAGAGTTCTAGCTACTTTTATGACTTTCCCCAACACACACACACACACACACACACACACACACACACGCACGCGCACACAGTAAGAAAAAAGAGAGTGATAAATTATAAACACAGTAATTTCAGAGTTTAGCTTGAAGGTGCAAATCTGTAATACCAGCAGTCTAGATGCTGAGGCAGGAGGATTACTGCAAGTTCATTACCAACTTGGCAGAGACCTAGTCTCAAAAAACAAAGGAAGTACTGAGGACCTTCTGTTAGAATCTACCTTTCTGTGAGGATACCGTGACAGGACAGAGTTACTCTCTGCCTTTTATAACTGCTGGCTAAACTTGAATAAAATGCAAGGTGGGTCACGACAGAAGGGTCACCTCCTGAAAAGAGAGGAACCATGCTGGTGCCTCTTTTTCTGCTCTTACCAGTTTTATTTTAGAAGAAAGATTTTCTGGCAGTTTTGTCTTGAGCTGACTTGTCTCCTTGAATGTCGGTGGGAATCCACTCAGGAATGCCAAGTCTTGCATCAGCACTAAGCCTGGGACTTCTTTGTCTGTTGTCTAGAACAAAAAGAAAAGATTCGACTTACCTTCCATATCATGAAGCTGGAGAAAACTTCCAGTGGAGAAGCTGGTGCACTTCCACTGTGCCCTCTTGAGATTCAAAGTAAGACTATCACCATAGCTGGACACTCATTAGCACCAGTAAGCTAGGTGCAGAGAAAAGGTCCTTAAGGAGCAAAGCATGGTGGCAAAGGACTGCAATCCCAGCATTCCCAAGGCGGAGGCAGAAAGACTACAAGTTCAAGGCCAGCTGGGACTACACAGCAAGACCTAAGGTCTTTAGTACTCATACTTTTATTTGGGTCCAATGCAGAAGAACAGCTAGAGTTCAAATGACATACCAGGTAGGCTCTCCAAACTGTCCGCTTGCTGCCTCCCTTAAACAGTCCACCATGGGCGTCTTCAACTACAACAAACAAACAAGAAGCAAGCGTACGCTTAAGATACTCATCTATACTCTCTGGCAGAGTGCTACACAGAGCATCTGGGGAGCTAGGAAAGTAATATAATACATGGGTTCAAGGAAGTAGTTAGGAAGGTAAAATTATCCCGTTCAACAAAGGAGGCACAGCCGGGCAGTGGTGGCACACGCCTTTAAGCCCAGCACTTGGGAGGCAGAGGCAGGCGGATTTCTGAGTTCGAGGCCAGCCTGGTCTGCAGAGTGAGTTCCAGGACAGCCAGGGCTATACAGAGAAACCCTGTCTCGAAAAACCAAAAAACCCCCCCAAAAAAACCAAAAAAAACCCAACAAACAAAACAAAACAAAGGAGGCACAATAGAAGGTATATAATTAAACATTAAACTCTGTATTGCCAACAGATTTATACAGGCCATAGAAACATGGAGTGCTCTGTGGAAATAAACAAACGGGTTGGACTGCAAGGAAGAAATGATTGGAAGAATGATAGAAAAATCACAGATCTAAGAGCAAACCTGGATGAGAAGAGAAAAGCATCATTTGACTACAGTATGACCTCTGGGAACATCAGTATTAGCAAGTTAGAATAGCTGCATTGGAGAAGGGGGTTTGAACAGGCTGAGGTATTTATATAAGAGCAAGCAGCTGCCTTATGGCCCACATTCCTTTGAAGACAGAGGAATCTCAGGGTGCAGCCTCCAGTTCGGACCTCCAGAGACAAATGAGGCAGGTCTTACCAAATTGCAGTTTGAGGAGATGGACAGCAACCCCGGACAAGAGCCTCAAGCATACCATAAAAACAGAGCTGAGCGGAGAAGCATCTGCTTAGTGTGCACAAGGCCTGGGAGCACTGAAGTGTTAAAGCAGTCGGGAGAAGTATTCATTCTTGTAACCTCAACATTCACAAAGCTGGTACAAGAGGACTGTCACGAGTTCAATACCAGCTTGTACACAGCGAATGCTAGGCCAGCCAGGGCCATACAGCAGGATCTGATCTCCAGAGACCACCACCATCGCCAACAACAACCCCACCCTTAAAAGCAGCAACACTAACCCCTAGGAGTGACCCTAACTTTCAAATGCATGTATCAGGTAACTCTCTCTCCACAGATACAGTAGGTGATATCCTGTTAAGAGGCCTGGTATGTGTAACATAACAACGTTCATGTAAAGCATCACCAAAGTCCCCACAATGTCCTCACGCCGCCTTCCTGCTTCTAAGAGACACGCAGGCTGAACACTCAGCATGACCTGACCCATTTAACTGAAGGACATGGATCACACAGCCATAGCCAACCTGGAAGAATGCCTGAGAGGTCTGCCATGGTTCTGGTCTCCACAAACCCCACGCCAAAGTTTTGAAAAGAAAAGGGAAGTGTCGGTGAAATGTGCAGACAAGCTGGCAGGGTTTTGTCTGTCTGTCTGAGACAGGTTTTCTCAGTGTAGCTCTGGCTGTCCTGGAACACCCTCTGTAGACCAGGCTGATCTCGAACTCACAGAGATTCACCTGCCTCTACCTCTCCAGTGCTGGGACTAAAGGCGAGCACCACCACAGCCCAGCGGGATTTCTTATCCTAGATAATAGACTAACAACTCTCCAAATTTGTGGCTGCTTACAGCAATGCATCAAATGTAGCAAAATACAGGGTTCTACAAAGGTAGAATCTATAAACGGGCACCACAGGCCAGTTCTACAAACAACCACCACAAAAGGTATTGACCAAGAGACCTAGGTTGGCTGGCCTTCAAAACGGGCCGAACGCAAACGCTCTTCACTTCCCATGAACTTCTGTTGGGGCACACTCACTCTGGCCTGGACTGTGACACTTTTTGTCCCTTCTCAGTTTATACTCACTACGCACAGCAAAGTGGTTTTGTATGGGACATGACACAATCGCTCCGATGACCTGCCATCACACTATGGGTTAAAGGCTCGGGCTTCCATGTGGGTTCCATGCTCTCCCTCAGCCCCAATCCTCCAGGCCCATCTTCTGCCTGCTTTCTCTGGTTCATCTTTAACTCACAACGGCCTCCTGCTCCTCAAACACAGCAGCCCCATTCCTGCTGTAGGATAGTGTTTGCAACAGCCATTCTACCTCTGTGATAATTCTCCAGTCAGCCCTGTTGCTGGCCCCCTTACCTTCTTCATCCTCTTCAGGAAGCCTGTCCCAATGCTCAGTTTAGGATCTTTGTCCCTTTTCCTGACTACTATGCAAAGTTCTTCTATATCTTATTTTCTAAATATGTAACTGAGGTATTTGTTAATTGCAGCTGTTCTTTTGCTACTTTGTGGCTTCTTCTTTCTTCCCTCCTTCTCCACCCTCATTCGGCTCTTTAGACCCCTAACACTAGGTAAGAGAGAAAGACTGCTGAATCTATTCTACCATGACGACTATCAAACAGCAACCAATAGCAACTCTGCTGCCCTTGCCTCTTGGGGCCCTAGCATTTATATACCCTCTGAAGAGTCCCCGGGATTCCAAATGTTATACAATCACAGGAACTAACTGCAGCTGGCAAAATCATACTTCTGTTAGAGCACGAGGCAAATCATAGTCAGCTACTGTGGACAATCTGAAGCAGCCCCACATCCCACACCTGGCATTAAAATGAAAACTTCTTCTTATCATAGCTCTATACTTTTAAAGAAACCAAAATTCTCACTACAGAGAATTAAGGACACAGCCAAGCGAAACCTGTAATACCAGGAACAGGAAGGAGTTTAAACCCGTATCTATCGGGGAGTGAATCAATGAGATCAGGATTTTCAGATTTGCCGGTTTGTGCTAGGTAGAGAACTTTACGCATAGAACAGCTCAGAGTCTATGAAGGGAATGAACAGGGGAGGAACCTAAGAACTGTTGGTAAAACAAAAGCAACTGACAGGATGAGGTTAGTTATTAGTTTATAAGGAAAGAAGCAAAGACAAAAAGTGGGGCTGGCAGGTATGACGTGGACAGAATGCTACTCTGTAAGGTGGAAAGTGCTGGTGAGCATTCATGGTACCCAAGCAATAATCCACAGCGTCTCCAGCTAGAGATGTCCAATCCACAGGAAGAGCGAGAGAACAGAGACTAGAGCTGGGACACACGTGTGGCCTTGGCAGCTCATCTCTCAGAACAGGGACACAGGAGCTTCCTGCCTCGAACTAATTCCACAGCTGCTGAGCAGACCGGGTGCCTCACAGTTCTGAGGCACTAATGCCAAGAACAGGGCCCAGCATAGTTGGGCTGTAGGGAGGATTCTCTTCCCAGCTGCAGTTAAGTAATGTTAACTTCCCATGGGGAAGAGCTGGAGTCTGGGGTCTGTATTATACTACTGTTCTACTCATGAAGGCTCAGCCTTCACGCCCTGATCACCTCCCAAAGTTCCGGTGTCCTATGCCATCAGGAGTTTGGATTTCACTGTGTGAAGTAGAAAGAAATCAAGGATTTTTTAATATAGTGTGAATGGCCTGGTATGTTCTGAATAAAGTATGTGTTCCAGTTCTTATATGGCTTTTTTTTTTTTTAAGTCTCCAGAATGACTTTGAGCCAAGAGGAGGTACTTTTGGAGTACCAGATCGAAGGTCCTCATAGGATATTTAAAACACATGGTATGATGTGTTGGCATGAAGGAAATGCTGTGCGGTCCTTTTTTGAGATGTCGGACAGTTTACAACACAATACAATAAGGGCTCTTTGACTTTTCTCTGGACATTTTTAGTTTATCATTTGTTTCATTCAGAATTTTATTATTCTGAACATCAGTGATAACATGGTTTTAAAATGCATCCAGAGAGCATGGTGGCACACACCTTTAATCTCAGCACTCAGGAGGTAGAGGCAGGTGGATCTCCTGGAGTTCAAGGTCAGTCTGGTCTATATAGTGAGTTCCAGGATAGCCAGGGCTACAAAATAGAGGGCCCCCCAGCAACAAAACCTCTAAAATTAATAATAAAAATAAAATATACAGAGAGAAATGGCTCAGCAGTTAAGAGGACTTGTTCTTCTACAGGACCTGGGCTCAGTTTCGAAGGCCCACATGGCAGAACACAACCCTCTATAGCTCCAGTTCCAGAAGATCCAACACCCTCATCTGTCTTCCAGGCATGAGGTGTACACACATACATGAAGAGAAAACACTCATACACACAAAGTAATAAATATTTCTTTTTAAAAAATAGAAAAAAAAATCTTACCGTCCTTAGTAGTATCAAAAACGACAACTGAGACATTAGTAGAAGGATTTTTTGGTTTTGCGACATTGAACATGTCGCTGGCAGCGTGGAACGATGGATAAAGAGATGGCAGGTCCTTTAGGGTGCAGTTGGCTGGCAGGGGTGGGTCCAGAACAAGCATGGGCACCTTAATGCAGTGTGTCAGCAGACACTCCAGCTGCTTCTCACTGCAGAGACAAACAACACTTTAAACACAGGAAACCTTGTGCCCACCACTGAATGAGGCGGGCACCCATAGCCTATATAAAATTATACCTTACCTAAATTAGCTAATCTCAAGAATGTAAAAAAAATTTTGTAAGTAAAATCAGCTAATCTCAAGAATGTAAAAAAAATTTTGTAAGTATGGAGTAATAAAAATAACAAGACACATTTTAGATCCCGTTTTCAAACTTCTATTAATCATAAGAGTATCAATCGGGTGTGATGTCTCCTACTTGAAGGATAAGACAAGAGGACCAATTATAAATTCTGGCCACTTTGGAACACATAGTGAAATCATGTTTCAAAAAAAAAAAAGAGACAAACTAAGTTTGCCACCAAAATTTAGTAACTAAAAAAGCCATAAGAAATTAAGTACTTCAGTATTTCCATTAAAAAATATATCTGTAGTCCATGGAAGGCTGTTGTCAGCATATTAGGAAAGAGATTCTGGATGTGACATGGTACTAGATACAATTTACCCACTCTAACTAGAACAATATGAACTACACTGGAACACTGGACACTACACTGATACAAATAACGTGTGACTCTAACGTGAGACTCTAACGTGAACATGTAGGAGACTTTTCTATCGGCTTTAAAGAAGAAATTCCTTTAAAAATTCGGTGTATAGACACACAACATGGCTAGGAAGTTCACAAAGTGGGAGCCACAACTAGTACAGTGGTGTACAAAACTGCCCAACCTCCTTAGCTCGCAATAGGAATGCAAAAGGCAGCAACTGTCACCTCGTTCAATTAGTGATGATTCGGGGTCCTAAGCACTGTAAGTCTGTCCCTCCCAAATATCTGTGGCCTCACAGTTCTTCAGGGACAGAATGTAGAAATATATACACATTATATATTTACAAGGCAAGTCTGCTTATATCAAGCCTGCCTGACACATGGAGAGGGATGAAGCAGAAAAATAATACATCGACATAGGGGTTAAAGAGCAGGAGACCTTGGGCCACAAACTATGAGTAACAGCAAGCAGTGAGCTGCGTGTAACTGTACACTCCCGCGATCCCAACACTTCAGAAGGAGGAAGAAGGGCCAGGAGTTCAAGGCTATCCTCAGCTACAGTGTGAGTGTGAAGGCCAGCCTGGGCTATATGAGACCCTGTTTCAAAACATAAAAAACAAACAAGCAGAAGACTGTTGAGAAACAGGGGTCTTGAGCATCTCCACAAAGAGCCGCCTTTAAAATCTAAGTGGGAAAGAAGCAGGAAAGACGCTTCTGCTTGTCAGGGAGCACTCTTTCAGAGACTTGTCAGAGCCAGGCATGATTGATATCAATATATTTAGCAAAAGAGATATATTTGGCTCTTGTCATTTGGCTAAATCCCCTTCCAGGTCCTTAAATATAGACAACCTGACAGCTTCCACAGATACGGTGGAATTATAAGTGTACAGATAAATCTGTCAGTAAAACTCGGGGTGTAATTAGTTTAAAGAAGCCCAGAGAACAATGCATCAGGACAGATAAATGAGTATTCTGGCTTTGCCAAAATCAAGCCAGAGTCAGCCGACCAGAACACAAACCCCGTGAATGCCCAGTCAGTCACAGAATAGAGCACTGCCAATTCTCTCTAATGGGTGCACTTAATGGGGTGTCAAAATAGCAAGGGGGGAGGCTGCACGTGAGCAGCAGCTTAAATATCTAACAGTATGTGCCCATGAGCAATACTCCAGACACTTCATCTCCTCAGAAACAGCCAACCTGCTCACCTCTTCTTTGTTGGCTCAGTTGTGTTCTTCCCGAGGATTTCCCTAGTAAAGAGCAAAGAAGGCTTGTTTTTACACATGCAGCAGCTAGTGCGGGCCCCAACTGTGGACAGGGGAGACTTGACAACGGCCACTTTCTTGGTGACCTCACTGGAACTGATGGGCCAGTGGGAAGTGTCACAAAGCTTAGGGCACGGAAAACATAAACAAATCGTGTGACATGCTCATCTCTCAGCACGGGGACACAGGGACTTCAGGCCAGGAACTAATTCCACAGCCGCTGAGCAGATAGGGATGAAATGCTATCAATAACCCTGCACCTCCAACTGCAACCAATAAAGCTCACTTTCATTTCTAAACCATGGAATGGGGCTGCCGGTCTTATACCCTGGGCCAGAGAAGTCGTTGCAGCATATGGTACAAATGACCTGCTCCTGGAGTGCACTGGTGATGCTTTTAAAGGAACAGTGGGAGTGGGGAAGCTCTTAGCAAATCTTCCAATGAGAGACATTACTCAGCTTGGCGTGGTCACCCTGCCCATCTCCCGGCCAATCGTGGGTTTCTTCTCAAAGGGACTCACCGCATGGCTTTCTGCTCTTCCTCCATGTGCTCTCGGACCTGCTGCAGCTCCTTTAGCAGTTCCAGGTCTGTGCCATTCACCCAGGTGTAAACCACGTCGATTGGCATGGGCAGACAGAGCCTAGGGCAGACACACAAGTCCTCCAGGTTAACTGCAGGACACTTCGGGGAAAGATTCTAACAGAACTTGTATTTAAGCTGGGTGGTGGTGGTGGACACCTTTGATCCCAGTGCGTGGGAAGTAGAGGTAGGCAGATCTCTGAGTGTGAGGCCGGCCTAGTCTATAGAGTGAATTCTAGGACAGCCAGGGCCACACAGAGAAACCCTGTCTTGAAAAAGCAGTAAACAAACAAAAGCAACAACAACAAAACAGCTTAAATTTACACATTATCAAAGAAAATCAATGAAAAGGCCACAGGGGTATGACATGCAAGGGGACAGAACTGTGTGCTTTCCTGGGGCTGCTGCTGGGGGGTAAAGGTGTCTATCACATACCACCTCTGTCAACTTTATTATGTTAGAAACTTCACGGAATCATCTGATCATCACGACTACCCTTAAAGAGGTTGATATCTTTCCTTTATATAGATTATTTTCAGGGCTAGCAAGATGGCTTGGTGAATTCAGAGTGCTTGCTGAACAAACCTAAGACCTGAGTTTGATCCCTGGAAAGGTAAGGAAAAGAGTTATCCTCTGACCTCCACACATGCACCATGGCACGCCACCCCACCATCATGCAGACACGATGATGGTGACAATGATGATGGTGACAATGATGAAGACTAACGGGGAGCTCCTTAGAGCTTGGAGCTCCAGGTGAGCAGGGAGTGGTGATGACAGCCATGCAACACAGCGACTGCACGGGACGCTGCTTTTAACCATAGGCTGTGAAACTGGTGAAAATGCCAGTGTCTGTGCTATGGTTTTGCTAAAAGAACATGTCAAGCAGGGTGAGAATAAAGATTTTCTGGGAGGGTGGTAGTTTTAGAACTCAGTTTAGATTAGTTAATCTATAGATAATCCTCATATACACCACAAATACAGGATTGGCAAGGATCAAAGGCTAAACCCGTGGTGGCCTTGGTGGGGACAGAGTGACAAGGTTCCTGCCCCTGGGACAGGGCCCCTGGTGTGAACCTCCATAAGTGGCGATGCCTGCTGTAGGCACAAGGCTTGTTCGTATAATGTACATATTTCACATTCCTCCAAGGATTGTCCTTCCTGTTAATGTAAATGACTCCAGGATAATCTGAGATAGCACAAATCCAGATGAAGGCGTGGCTAATGTCTGCAAAATGGTAAATGCTGGGACCTTCAGGACAGCCCTTAAGGCTATGGGAAAGAACACTAGATACCTGATATAATTTCTCAACTATGCAAAATATAAGGATGCAATATGAGTTTTGAGGGGAGATCTAAAGGAACAAAGGCAGCTGCACTACAAGCCAGCTCGTCAGAAAAATACAAAAGCAGGCAGAGTTCAAGGTCAGCCTGAGACAAGGCAAGGGTAAACCTAGGTGTGGCAGAAATGGTAATTTCAGGGCCAGGTCCCACCCAACTACCAAACCTTCCGTGTTTAACATAGGCAGACAGATCTCTGAATTCTTTTGCAATATTAAGAAAAAAAAAATGGGCTGGGCGGTAGTGGCGCACGCCTTTAATCCCAGCACTTGGGAGGCAGAGGCAGGCGGATTTCCGAGTTCGAGGCCAGCCTGGTCTACAGAGTGAGTTCCAGGACAGCCCGGGCTATACAGAGAAGCCCTGGCTCGAAAACAAACAAACAAACAAACAAACAAAACAAAAAAAAGAAAAAAAGAAAAAAGAAAAAAAATGTATGTTTCCTGTCTCTTAAGAATTGGAGTAGCCGGGCAGTGGTGGCGCACGCCTTTAATCCCAGCACTTGAGAGGCAGAGGCAGGCAGATTTCTGAGTTCAAGGCTAGCCTGGTCTACAGAGTGAGTTCCAGGACAGCCAGAGCTATACAGAGAAACCCTGTCTCGAAAAACCAAAAAGAATTGGAGTAAATGACAGATTGATATGTAAATTCAAGACTGGACTGGTGTTTTGCAAGAGATGAGCTATCCAGAGAATTTATTAGGATAAAAAGAGAACTACTTGGAGAACACACACACACACACACACACACACACACACACACACACACACACAGAGAGAGAACATGAACAGAGAGACCTAGTAGAGTAGTAAGAAAGCAGAATATAGACAGTGGAAATCTCCAGAGACAAAGCAGAACACAGAGAGAAACAGACTGGAAAAGCTGCATCAAACAGAACATAGGTCATTAGGCTGGATCCACGATTCAACTTTGAGTCATTCTCTTCGACACTCCCAGACACCCCTACTCCCAGAACCCCTCTCCATGCCAATGCTGATCCTTGGAAATCAAATGCAGCCAAGTATAAAAAGATAATAAAAAAAATACAGAAAGGTAATCAGAAGTTTAAAGAACAAAACATAGTGAAGTTATCTAACAGCCCAAGTGAAGACTTGGCCTAAGTAATGCCACCGCCCTCTGTGTCCCATAGACATTCCAAGCCCAACCCTTCTCTTCCTTTGTCCCAGAGCCCTTGACATCTAATATGTCAAATGACTAACCTGCTACCTCTTCTACTAGCTACATATCTCCTTCCTGTGCATATAAGTAAGTACCAAAAAGGCAGGAGACCTTCCTGCTTGCTTCCCAAAGCATCCAAGGTAGTATAGCACCTGGCACAGAAGCAGCCAGTGTCTGCTGAAAAGCCCATGGCATGAGGCATGACGGTGTTTCCCCCAACCACTTGTTTTTAAATCATCTGCAAAAAAAGAATGTGGCTCAGCCTTGCCTTACTGTTTCAGTTCAGGTTTATCCCACCAAAAGAAGATTTCTTCTTTAGTTCACTGACTTAACAAGACAAAGCAGAAACAACCAGAAAAAAACAAACCTAAAAACCAAACAAACAACCTCACACTCTGATCTACATATCTGTTTGGGTGTTACAAACTTCATATCTATTTGGGTGTTGACATTTTAGATGGTTCTTTCCTTTTTCCAAATAAATGAACTGGGTTTTTTGTTTTGTTTCTTTGTTTGTTTGTTATATGGCCAACTTCCAAAGCTGGACCTCTGTGATACTTAATTCTGATATCAGGTTGATATCAGAGGTGCCCAGGGCGACAGGGAGCCACAGGCTTAGGTGTGCTTATGAAGGCATTTCAGGGGAGGATTAACTGGGGGAAGGGAACACCCTGGATCTGGGCAGTGCAAGCTCCACTGGCTTGGGTACTGGACTGAATAAGAAGGGGCAACAGAGAAAACTGGCTGAGCGCTGGATTTCCCGCCTTTGCTTCCGTATCCACCAACCTGCTCCACCTGCCCTGCCTGCAAAGCCTCGTGATACCAAGCCTCCCCCACTGTGAATCAGCAGCCAAGATAAACCTTCCTGGCTCTGTCAGGTATCTGGTCACAGCAATGAGGAAATGCACGCCTCATTTGCCCCCTTACAGCCTGGGCACAGGATTAGGCTTTTGGCTGTAAAATATATATATATATATTTTCCATTACAGATTAATCACTTCATGGGAAAATTGTCAAAGTGACCATCACCTTTTGCTTGAAAGATGTGAGCAAGCAATTGGCAGCACCTACCTGTAATTATAAAAGCCTCAAGAGGCCCAAGAGAGGATGATCTTGAGTCAGCCTGGGTTATGCCAAAACCCTGCCCCCACCCCACCCCCAAAAGAAATGTGGCACTTATATTCTAGCTAAATAAAAACTAAACAGATATGAAGTCAGAGATGTTAAACATCACGGGGAAAATATAGAAAGGCTGTCTGTGTAAGGACTATTTTTAGATAGAGACATTAGAGATGGCCTTACTGGGAAACAGTCTGGGGCAGGAATGTAGCCCACTGGTAGAGTGTTTTCTCAGTATACATGAGGACTATGCAACTTCGGCACAGTGCTGAGACTATGGCATTGTAGAAAACAGTGTAAAGCGTGGAATGAGCCAGTTTGGAAGCTGGAGGAAGAAACATACTGGGAAAAGGTATTTTCCAAGAATTATCCAAGAAACTAGGGAAGACCAAGCAATAGGATGAGCCTGACTAGAAACAGAGACCAGAGAGGTAACAAGGTCCTGATGCTTTGTCAGGAAAATGAGGATGCGTATGTGCCATAGCTGAGTGTGACCCCAGCAGTCTGGGTGTCACAATCTGTTGTTCTTGGGACATCCTGGCTGCTCACCCTCACCGAGTACGGCTAGGAATTCATCCTTTCTCTCAGTAATCCTTTAACCACATCTTCTTTCTCCATCCACTTTCCCTCTTCAGCCCTGTTCTCTTCCAGTATGCATCTTCCCCAGCACTTTATACCTGAAGGGATTCTTGTACACTTAATACCTCCACTGCCTCCACCACCACCGCCGCCGCCCGCCGCTGCCACACATGTGTATCCTCCACGAGCGAGCCAGCACCCTCGGCAGAAGTGGAACTGCGCATCTGCGGCCTGCCTTCCTAGTCACTTACCTTCTCTCTTGCTCCTCCAGGCTCTCTCTCTCTCCACTATAACAGTATCAGAAACATCTCCTCTAGGTGTTCCCTGCACACTCCTTGGTGGGCCTCACACAATAGCCGGCGGCCACACAGAGGACTTATAAACAGGCTGCTGCTCCCTGTCAGGTCCTAACTGCGAGGGTCCAAGATGGCCTCAGAATGAATGGTCTTCTCAAAGATGTTCTGGGCTAATGCTGTTGCTGCCCATCTGGGCGGCCACACTTGGAGATCGTCTGACTTCTATGAGCTGTGCTCCATCTGCCCTACTGTACCTCCCATCCTCTAGGTGAGAGTGATGAACTCCTCTTGGTCACCACTATTGGCCTGAGGTCTACAACAGTGCCTCGTTTGAGTGGGTTAATATGTACCAGTTAGATAAATAACTATATTCTCATTACAATTTTATTATTATCATTATTAATGTTTTGGGTGTATTTGCCTGCGTGTATATCTGTGTACCCTCTATGTGCTTGGTGCCTGCAGAGGCCAGAAAAGGATATTGGATCCCCTGGAACCAAAGTCATAGACGATTGTGTGCTGCCATTTGTGTGCTGGAAATCAAACCCCAGTCTCCTGGAGGAGCAATCGGTGTTCTCATTAATATCTGTCTGATCCCCCATATACCCACACACAACTTATTCAAGGTCACTCCAACTCGAATCCTCCCAAATGTCTTCATTGTGGTGTGTGTTTTGTGTTTGTGTGGGTGCTTGTTTCTATGTGGTAGAGAGGGCACACACTCATGTGTGCTGGGCAGAGAACAACCTTGAGGAGTCAGTTTCTCACACCAGTCATTAGGTTTGTGTGTCAAGCATTTAGACTCACATGCTAAAAATGTAAAAAACAAAAAAACCAAGCAAATAAAACAAAAACAAAAACAAAAACCAACTACCCCACCAAAACCCTGCTTGATTCAATAAATATACTTTTCAGTGGAAAGGTGGAAAGGAAGGAAAAAAGAATACATATTCTGAAGTTTTCCTGGTAATGACTCATTCAGAATGGATTTTATTAGAATCAGGAGATATCGGTAAATGTTCAACTGAGGAAAACAACTAAAGTTAGTAAGTCATTTACACTCTGGCTCTTCTGATGAGCCTGTTATCACATGTGTAACTCACGGGTTAAATTAAAAACCCGCCAGAGACCACATGACTGGCTCCCGGCCATGAGTCAGTTGTTTTTCTATCAAGCATGGCAGAGATGAGTCTGAGCCTTTAGTTATAACCACTAGACCACGCTCTGGGTTTCCAGTGGAGAAGGAAGCCTGTGACTCAGGATCAAAGGGATGGTGATGAATATGTGATACAATTGTTTTCAAATCACTACATAAAAGTAACGAAGTCACTTCCCAGACCCTCAGACCTGAAGTAGAAAAAAAAAAGCTTAAAACGGTTTTATACTCATGCTTTACACTTGATGAAAGAGCACTGGAAGGAATGTCTGCCTTGAAATCAGGAGCAATGGATGATTTATGTATTAGCAAGAAGCGAACACACAGACTGGGATTTCCTTCTCATTCAGAGCAAATGGCACTAATAAGAACTGTACTGTAGCGGGGTGGGTGGGAGCAGCACAAGCCTTTGATTCTACAACTTGGGAGACAGAGGCAGGCAGATCTCTAGATCAAGTTCCAAGACAGCCAGGGCTACACAAAGAAACCCTGTCTCAAAAACAAAACAAAACAAAACAAATTAGCAAAAGAATGAAAGCTTTCAATAAAGATTACAGTACGTAGTGCAACCTAAAAATGGAAGAAACATTATTCATAAAATTTTAGCCTGCAAACCCAGCCCTTGGGAGTTTGAGGCAGGAAATATAAATGTGACTGGGATACATATTGAGACCAATATTTAAAAAGAAAGATCTTTAGTGAGTTGGGTGTAGGTGCACATCTTCAATCCGAGCACTCAGGAGCTAGGACAGGCAGATCTATGAGTGTGAGGCTGGCCTGGTCTACACAGCAAGTTCCAAGCTATGGAATGAGATCCTGTCTCAAACAAAACAGAAAATTCTTTAGAAAGCAAACAAGGGCATTGGGTGAAAACCACTGAACTTGGGCTCAGAAGCCTTGAGCAAGCACCGTTCTCCGGGAGGGCCTGGTTAACTCCTAGCACCCATATCACATGGCTCATGACCGCCTTCAATTCCAGTGCCAGGGAATCCAATGCCCTTCTTTGGCCTCTGTGGACACTGTAGCCACATACACAACCCCCAACACCACCACATATACACCTAACTTAAGATTAAGACAAATAATTTATTTTTCAAAAACTTACGGAATTCCAAAATCTGTATTTCCTAACAACTTAGCTTTCTTCTCTAAAAAGTCTGGCATTTCTTCAAAGCAGAGACTTACTGTGCATCACCAACATGGAGCACACAGTAAGGTACACAGTAGGTGCTCTATAAATGTGTGACTTGGGGAGGATCACTTTGGAGCTTTTTGTGGGGGTGGGGGTGGGGTGGGAGAATGAACTTGTCAAAGGGCAAGACAGAGAAACACGGAAGTGATGGGAGTGACACGTCCTGATGAATCCTTTCCTGAAGAACCAGTCACCAGGCATTCAGCCTCAGGACCATTAGGAAACTGGTTAGAAACTCAATTCTCAGAGACAGTCTAAGACTCAGAAGCTCTAGGATGGGAAAAACCTATGCTTTGCTCACATGGTCCTAGCATGCAAAATTTAACAACCACTGTAGCTAGGGGGATGTTTCTTACCCTTACACGGGTCTGCTAGCCTCAACACTGAAAACCATCAAGGCCCACAGAGCTTTACCTATAGGTTGTAGCTATTCATGTTTTCCATATTTGCAATGGAACAAGACAGCTTAAAGCTATGAACTTCCTTACATGCTAATGGTTATAACTTTTGTCATGAAAACCATGATTTTCTTGTGTGTGTGTGTGTGTATGTGTGAAAATGATTGCTCTGCCAGGACAAGGGTTTGAGCCTTGAATGAAACTATTATTGTCTTGTGTATGTGTGGAGGAGGTATGTGGACACACAGGCCGGAAAACACTCTCCAGGGTCATTCAATTCCTCAGGTGACAAAGTGTCTCACTGGCCTAGAGCCTAGCAAATAGGTTGGGCAGGCTGCCAGCCAGCATCTGCTCATCTCCGCTTCCCCAGCACCGAGATTACAAGTGTGCACCTGGCTATTTTGACCCGGGTTCTGGGGATCAGTTTGGGGGTTGATTACTTGCAAACACTTTACCAATGGATCCATCTGTGAAACCCAGAAGTTGTATTTTCTAGGAAATACTGTCAAAATTTAGAGAGAGGCATTTCTGGGATTCCTGAAATTTTCTGTTCCGGTTAACAGAAGTAAGCTAGCTAGCATCTTATAGCTTCCAGTTTCAGTCTATTTACATACGATGCTTTAGTTAGACAACCAAAAGAAAAAGAGTTTTGGAGAAAATTCCTGTTCACACAGGCATGAAGAAGGACATCTCTTAATAATTAATAGCCTTTTCAGACACTAGTTTATACTTTGACACCAAAACCCAAATCAGCCATAGCAACTTAAGGGTTAGCTGCTGTGTGGAATCTGAAAACCCACTGGCCTTTCTTGCATGTTGAACAGTTCAATTATTAATGCAAGATTCTGTAACACCACACACTGGAAACTAATAGCTTAAACAGTCATGTAGCTCTGCCAAATGTTGATACATTTTATCAATCGCCTTACATAATATTAACAAATGTGATTTCAGAGATGAGACTAAACCTAATCACAAAAACTGTTAGTGTCTCCCTATTGGTACTATAAACCTGAAAATACGAATGTTATCACTACTAACAAATGCTATTGCTTCCTTTCCTTGAAATGACAAGATCACCTGGTTCATTGACAAATAAAAACAAAATCAGCTAAGTCCGAGTCACTGTACTATTGTCTGCTCTATAAAATAACAAGAGTTACCATGAAAAAGATGGCTAGTTCAACTTGTGACTCAGCGCCCAAGGGCGTTGACTTAATTAAGCAATCAACATCATCTAGAACAGTGCTTCTTAATCTTCCTAATGCTGCAACCCTTTGATGCAGTTTCTCATGTGGCTGTGACTCCTAACCATAAAATTACTTCATTACCACATCCTAACTGTAATTTTGCTACTGTTATGAATCAAGTTGCAAATATCTGATACGCAGGTTATCTGATAGTCAACCCCCAAAATGGTTGTGACCCACAGGTTGAGAACCACTGATCTAGGGAATGAAAAAGGCCTGTGTGTACTCAAGGGTCAACATAAAATCAGGCTAATAACTGCTCTGCTTCATCATGAGCCTTTATATATATAGAACCACCCTATTCTGTTCCCTTTCAGCAATGCAGTGGTAAAATATTAGGGTGTGGGCAATTTTACACACTTGTTTTTATACCATTCACTAATGCATTCAGTTTTTAAAAAACAAGCATATAGTTTTTTTTTTCTTTTCTTTTTTAAGATTTATTTATTTATTATATATGAATACACTGTAGCTGTCTTCAGACACACCAGAAACACCAGAAGAGGGCATCAGATCTCATTACAGATGGTTGTGAGCCACCATGTGGTTGCTGGGATTTGAACTCAGGACCTCTGGAAGTGCAGTCAGCGCTCTTAACCACTGAGCCATCTCTCCAGCCCAAGCATATAGTTTTTAAAAAGCAAATAACATACAAACATTTGTTATAGAGAGATCTTTTTTGGAGGCCTGGGTATCTTTGAAAACTGCTGCTTTACAGATCCTAAGGGATGGGTGTTTTTTCCCTACTTTGATTACATGTTCTGTCCCCTACTACTGTTACAACAGACACACACATCTCTGTGTCTAGAACCTTGTAAAGCTGAGAGGGTTACTCTCTGTGGAAGGGATGTCATTTACCCTTAGTGTCCACTAACGACCACAGCAAATCCTGAGAGCGTGGGCCGGAGAGATGGCTCAGTGGTTAAGCGCACTTACTGCTCCTGTAGAAGATCTGGGTTCAGTTCCCAGCACCCGAATCAGGCAGCTCTCAACCACCTCAAACTACATCTTGGCCTGAACAGGGAAAGACCCAGACACTGAGGCTACTGGTCCCTCACAGACGCAGCTAGGTGGGACGACCAAACGTACAAGTTCCAGCCTAGCAGTTACTATGGGCATGTACGATTGACAGTGACAGCCTAGTGCTCCCAACTGGTTGAGAACTGGCTACCAAGTTTCCGTACCCTGTACCTCACAGAACTTGAGGCGTAAACTGAGTCCTCGCAACTTAGTCTATTCAACACTGCAAGGCAAGATTAATTTTTGAACACTGAGATTTTTTTTTTACTTAAAAATAGGATGAACTAAAAGTTTGTTTCCAGTGGGTGCATATATTCTAAAATATATGAACTGCCAAGTTCTAAGAACAAAATCGTATCTCTGTTAAAAAGTCTACATGGAAAAATGAGTGCTTGGAACCATCTGATTGTAGAGAGTTGGAATGTTGCAGATCTGGAGCCACATCCTCTTGGGTTATTTGTAATATTCTTAATAGCCATCTGGTGCTTACCTCTGTGTCAGATCTAAGATCTATTTAAAATGTAAGACATATTTAAAATGTATTAACAGATCATTAGTTTCCATCAGTCCAAAAGCCAGGAATAGATTCCATCATCAGAAGCCTAGGCAGAGATCCCCAAATTTGCTGTAACCCACTATGGTGGTCTGATTAGATATGGCCCCCATAGACACACACGTCTGAATGTTTGGCACATAGGGAGTGGCACTATTAGGAGGTGTGGCTTTGTTGGAGTGGGTGTGGCTTGTTGGAAGAAGCAAGTCACTGTGGAGGTGGACTTTGAGGTCTTACATATGCTCAAGCTACACCAGTGTGGCACACAGTCTCTTTCTACTTCCTGAGGATCAAGATGGAGAACTCTCAGCTCCTTCTCCAGCACCATGTCTGCCTGGATGCTGCCATCCTTCCTGCCATGATGATAACAGGCTGAACCTCTGAAACTGTAAGCCAGTCCTAATTAAATATTTGCTTTTATAAGAGTTGCCATGGTCATGGTGTCTCTTCATAGCAATAAAACCCTAACTAAGACACCCACTTACCTGATGTTTTTGAAAAATACTTCTATGACTTTCTTTTGCTACATAACTATAAAAACCTCACGAGCCATTTCCACATAGGAGCATACAACTTGACACATTTAGAATCCATGCACCTGGCTACTTGTATTTGCCTTAAAAGTAAACAATTTTTCCTGAGAGGTGAGAGGTATGTTTTGTGTTGCCATGAACGACCTGGAAAGCTCTCTTTAAGTAACCACCATATTTAATACATGCCTTAGTATTTAAATTCAAATAACAGATGCTCTATAAGATCACTCCCATCTTACCGATTCTGAAAAGATTTCCCAGCAATGTTGTCTCTGTAGGAATCAAATAAAACATGGTATTGATCGCGGCTCCATTCCAGAACCACCTATAAGAAAAAGAAAAATACCAACACTTTCTGTGCATCAAAAACTAACAGTTCAACACAAAAGTCCACTTTAAGTTATGAACAGCTGATAAAGGAGCAGACGGAGTGATCCAAGGCAGCAACCACTCCACGTGTGCCCCACACCCGACACCCTGCTCAGGCCATCTACAACCATGGCTCGGCCATCTGAGAAGACGTAGGGTCTCACTGGCCTTAGATTGAGGTCTGGAAATATAAAAACGTTTAGAAGGAAGTGATGTCTGCATGGGGTCTGGAAGGAGGACAAGAAAGACAGTGTCAGCTAGCTGGAAGAATGTTTGAGGCAGGTTGCAACTGTGTAGTTGGGTTTTTCTTCTTCCTTTTGTTTTTGTTTTTGTTTTTGTTTTTTAAATGTGCATTGGTTGCCGGGCGGTGGTGGCGCACGCCTTTAGTCCCAGCACTTGGGAGGCAGAGGCAGGCGGATTTCTGAGTTTGAGAGTTCGAGGCTAGCCTGGTCTACAGAGTGAGTTCCAGGACAGCCAGGGCTACACAGAGAAACCCTGTCTCGAAAAAAACAAAACAAAACAAAACAAAAAAAAAATGTGTATTGGTGCTTTGCCTACATGTCTATCTGTGTGAGGGTGTCGGAACTCCAGGGGTGCTGGCAACTGAACCCAGATCCTCTGGAAGAGCAGCTAGTGCTCTTAACCACTGGAACATCTTTCCAGCCCCACATGGTTGGCTTTTTTCAAGCAGAGAGTAGGTAGATGCCAGGAAAGAATTGAAGCTAGGACAGGAAGCTGAGCCCTGACTATGGCCTGCCCTGTCGCACATAGGTTAACAGAAGTTCTGGAGGACAGCCTTCGGACCCCCTAATGTCTGGAAGGAACAGAGCTCATAGGAACAGCAACAGCAGGACAAGAAAACAACACCACCTGAAAGAGGATGACCTTACTACGAGGCTTCCACTGATGGCCTTGCTACAGAAGCTCCAAAGCCACATCTGTCCACAGGCCTCATCTTCTCCATTCCTGAGCACTGAGGAAGTGTCCTTCTTCCTAGCAAATGCCCTACCTCTGTATAACTTGCTCTAGGCCTCAACAACATGGCCTCACGAACCTCATGGCCTTTCCTCCTTTCTTTTTTCCTCTTGGTAGATAAGCATGTTTTAGGTCTTTAGAAAGCCTTTCCCTTTCCAGCTGATCATTCTATCAGAAATCCTCTATAGCTTTCAAAGTCATCTGTACACTTCTGAAACTTTCAGCCCACTCCACCACCTCTGCCCTCGCCCTACCTCAATGGCTTACCAAGGCTCTATGCTGTCAAGTACAGTGACATTTGCTGGCTCTCTACCTTAATTCTTAAGGGACCAGTCCCTCTTTCTAGAAGCATGTCCCCTCCCCCGATATTACTCTGGTGGCTTCCCTACCACACGCCTTCTAGCTTCGTGCCCCTTCTCTGCCAAGGTAGGATGGCTGTTCAAGGATATGAGGCTGCAGTAGTCCTGGCAGGATCCAGGACCCAGCTATCATCACAGTGATGCAGTTAGATATGCATACAACTGTCCTCCAGCCGGACTTCAAATTCCTGGAGAAGTAAAGTGTTCTGTCTCTGATACCACACAGAACCAAACTCGTAGCTATAAAATGTCATCTACACTGTGAAATACAGGTATGCCAACTTACAATAGTATAAACTACATGAATATCAATTTATTGAGTACAGACATAGCAAGTCATCTGAGAAACAAACCACAAAGTTAAGTGAGGAAAATTGTTCTTGGCTATCAGGTTGTCCAGAAGATGCAGGAGATGGAAGAGAGAGTGTATGACCTCACCAAGTGTCATGTTCAGCTGATGTTGCTTTATGTTCCTTCCACGTGCCTGCTCCCACCAGAAAAACCAACCTCACCAAGTCCAGAGTGCTTTGACATACTAGAAAAACAGTTCCTTATCTCCTGGTTCAATCCAAATGTCCCATCCTTTGCTCCAGCAACTTTTATCTTTTATCTTGACTGTCGACTGTAAAATCAGACACCCACTGTCCGTAGCCCTACCCCATGCCTGGGTGTTCGCTTTGCTGTTTTCATTTTATTTATTTATTTATTTATTTATTTATTTATTTATTGTTTTTCGAGACAGGGTTTCTCTGTGTAGCCCTGGCTGTCCTGGAACTCACTCTGTAGACCAGGCTGGCCTTGAACTCAGAAATCCGCCTGCCTCTGCCTCCTAAGTGCACTTTGCTGTTTTCATCTGAATATTTCTTTTCTTTATTTCTGCCTGCATGTATGTCTTTACACCTCATGTAGGTAGCGCCTGTGAAGGTCAGAAAAGGGCATCAGCTCCCTTGGACCTGGAGCTACACAGTTGTGAATTGCCACATAGGTGCTGGGAATCGAACCTAGGATCCCTGGAAGAACAACCAGTACTCTTAAATGTTGAGCCACCTCTCCAGCCTTGGCTTGGATTGTCCTTATACGCTTTTTCTCCCATTAGCCAGGAATACTAGACCCCTTATTAAACAGAGCATGGCTTCTGGAACCTTCATTATGGTAGTAATGGCAAGATACTTAAAGGATTATATGGCACTAACACCAATTTAAAATGTATATGGAAATTAATGTCACTTTTTACATATGAAATGCTACGTTGTCACTTGAAGCTTTTCCTCCAGATGCTACTCTCTAAACCAACTGCCAAACCAGTGGTTCTCAACCTGTTGGTCTCAACAGGGGCCATGGCCTCTGGGGCCATGTATCAGATATCCTGCATAAAAGATATTTACATTATGATTCATAACTGTAGCAAAACTACAGTTATGGAGTATAAATGGAATAATTTTATGGTTGGGAGTCACCACAACATGAGGAACTATATTAAAGGGTCACAGTGTTAGGAAGGTTGAGAACCACTGTTCTAAACCATTTTCCTCAGAATATGGTTTGTTGCTAAACAAACAAACCCCACCGATAAGGATGGTTTGTTGGTAAAACCTGAGACTAGATAAACTATAATACTTTTTATGAAAATGATTTCTGACATACCATACAGGGGTTAGTTTTAAAAATAAATACCATTTGAAGAAAGCTTCTTAGGTAAAAATGTCTCTCTTGTCTCTGCCTGCCTTTCTCTCTCTTTCTCTCTCTTTCTCTCCTCCCTCTGTGTGTGTGTATGCATGCATGAAAGTGTGTGGATGTCAAAGAGATCTTCCTCATTTTCTGACTCATTTTTCATTTTTTGAGGCAGGGTCTCTCATTAAGCATGGAGCTCACCGATTCTGCTAGGCTGGATGGCTACCCAGCTCTGGGATCCCGCCTGTCCCACCCCTCTCTCCAGGACTACGACTGGAGAACCACGTATCTGCACTCATTTTTACTGTGAGTGTTAATGAAAAGAATCCAGGCTCTCATGCTTGCAGAGAGGGCCCTTTACTGAGCTGTCTCTCTACCTCTGATTTTTCCTCCAGGCCCCTCCCACCTCCCTCCTCAGCCATAGGATGGAGCTTGGGTCGCCTGGCTCTAGCTTTGCTGAGGCTGCTCCCTGAGACTTACTTGCAGTTGGCTTGTTAAATTTACATTTATCAGTGCAATCATTCAGCAATTCTAAAACTAATGTTTACCTAACACACTAGACATCCAGTGACCCAGAACTATTTCCCTGAGATGGCTATAAATGCCTACAATTACATAAAAAGTGCATTTTTTTTTTTTTTTTTACTTAGCCCTTATCATTACTAAAATTCTCAGGTGAAGTAGAGGCCTGCTTCTGCAAGTCATCCTCTGATTTCCACATGCATGCCATCACACGCTTGCATGTACACACATGTACACAGTGCTAGGGGACTTTTAGGAACATTGCTAAACAGGAAGCTGGGGGTGTTGAAGAGATGCCCCAGCAGCTAAGAGAGCACACTATTCTTGCAGAGGAGTGGATTTTGGTTCCCAGCGCCCACATCATTGGTCAGGTTAGACCCTCCTGTGTAACTCCAATTTTAGGAAATTGCATACCTCTGGCATCAACCGGCAACTAACTACGCTTACCTGTAACACACCTAGACACATACGGACACATACACACGTAGTTAAAAATATAGAGGAGGAGGAGGAAGGTCTAGAAAGATGGCTCAATGGTTAACAGCCCTTGTTATTCCTGAAAAGAACCTGAGGTTCAGTTCTCAGTCCCTGCCATGGCAATTCAAATTGTCTGTAACTCCGGTTTCAGGGAAATCAGTACCCTCTTCTGGCTTCCTTGGCATTATGCATACACATGATACACAGATACACATGCAGGCAAAACACTCTTGTAAGAGTGTTTATACGAAAGAGTATTTTAAGTGTATATAAAATAAAGATAGTAGTTTTTTTTTAAATGAAAAAAGAGGCGAGTTGGGTCTGGGATATAGCTCAGGGGCAGACTGTGTGCATGATATGTATAGAATCCTATATTTATCCCCCCAGTACAAACACCCAAAGATTAATAGTCAGAAGATATGTACTTGAACCTGATACCTATCAGTCATAGGACACTTTCTCTCTATATAATAACATTAATGCCACCTGCCTTACAAAACTGTACAACAATATTTACAGGTAAACTGTTTCTAGGACTCTTAAATGGCACTTACAATACTAATTTAACTGTTAAAGTATCTGCCAAAGCTTTTCTACGTTTATCAAAATATCCCACAGCACCTATAAATTTATGCACAATTCCTACATATCAACTCAAGGACAGAATAACGGTCTCCGTGTCTATAAGCTAAGAACTTGATCTGACACTTGCAGTTCTAGATCCTTGCACAATGCCTAGACCAAATATGAACGAGCACTTTCAAACGTGCCCAATAGATGCATGAGGGTGCAATCTTGCAGCTGCTCACCACTCCCAAGTTTCTTTCCAGAACTTTCTACTTTGGATCTGTTTCCACAGGATTGTGGTGAAGATAAGAACTAAAACTTAAAGAGGCAAAAGAGCAGGCTCCAGCACAGGGCACACAGCACTCTTCTGCGAAAGCACATCTCTGAGGTTTTTAAGTATGGAGAATGTGGCAGACTACACTACGAAGCTGGAGAAGCACATGAACTTTGCCTAACATAGCCAGGGCTTTTCCTATGTTAGCCCAGGTTCTTTTTGGGAATAACAAGTGCTCTTAACCATTGAGTCATCTTTCTAGATGCGATAACCAGAAACCCAGCATGTCTACATTATGGTACATTTCTTAGTTTCAGACAACAAAATTTAGTTTGCCATTAAGAGGAAATAAAAGAGACCAAATGACTTTAAAAATATCCTTTGGTGTAGAGATGCAGAGTACTTGGTGACCCAGCACCTGCCCAGGTTAACAATCCCAGATTTGAAGACACCGGTTGTCCCCCAGACCTTTAGAAAGTGTCATACTATAAAACCAGCATGGTACTGACACAAAAACAGACACGATGATCAATGGAATGAAACTGAAGATCCAGAAATAAATCCACACTTCTACTGACACCTGATTTCTGATTTAGGAAAAAAAAAATGGCAAGAATACACACTGGATAAAAGACATCTTCACCAAATGGTGCTGATTAACTCAGTGTCTGCATGCACAAAGATACAAACAGATGTTTACTTATCACCCTGCACAAACCTCAACTCTGTACGGATCAAAGACCTTAGCCACAAAACCAGATACACTAAACCTGACAGAAGAAAGGGAGAGATAGCCATGAACACACTGGCACAGGAAACGAGTTTCTAAACAGAATACTGTTAGCACAGGCACTTAGATCAACAGTTAATAAGTGGGACATCATATAAAAGTAACATTTATTCTCCTGTAGTGACTGTTGTCTGTGAGGCTTACTGCCTCTGTCTGCTAAGCCAGTCCTGGAAGCTTTCTAGCCTTTGCATAATCTATGCCTAGAATGTTTTCAGGGTCTGAGACCTGCTGTTGGACAAACTCATCCTTTCTTCTTTCTTAACTCTAGCTGGCTGGTTCAACTCAGCTGACTTACTCAATCTGGTTTTTCTCTTGGCCTCTGAACTGCTCTGTTTGACCTCAAACTAACTCTAGCAATCTGTTCTAATCTTCAGGCGTCTTCTCATGCTCTTGCCCATTCTGTCTTTACCTGCATCTAGCTTGTTCTCTCTTCAGTCTACCTCTGAAAACCTCTCCTAGTAAAACTGCCTCCTTCTCCATCTCTGTGCTGCGCTACTCTCCCTCTCAACTCTACTGTACTGTCTCCACAAACTCTGCTGTATTCCTGGAATGTACTCTCTTCTCCTGTCTGTCACTTTTTCTACAACTCAAGTAGACATCACTTTCAAACATGGCTACTTCCTCCTACAAACTATCTTTACCTTTATTGTTTGGGATTAAAGGTGTGTACTAAGGGTGTGTCTGTATTCCAGCCAGAGAGATTAAAGATGTGTGCTAAGGGCTGAGCCACACCCTAACTATAAACAGGTTCAAATATCCTGTAACAACCTTATGAAACAGTTGACTCTGCATGGCAAAGGACTCCATTATTTGGACAAAGCAGCAGCCTACAGAATAGGAAAACATTTTTTTAAACCAACTACACATCTGAGAGATAATCCAAAATATATAAAAAACCTCAAGAAACTAGACATCAAAAAAATAAAACAAAACAAAACCAACCCAATTAAAAATGGGTACAGATCTAAACAGAGAAGTCTCAAAAGAAGAAAATCAAATGGCTGAGAAACAAAGAAAGTGTTCAACATCCTTAGCCATCAGAGAAATGCAAATCAAAATTGTTTCTGAATATTATCTTACACCTGTCAGAATGGCCAAGATCAAAAATACAAGTGACAGCCCATGCTGTCGAGAATGTGGAGTAAGAGGAACGAACACTCATCCACTGCTGGTGGGAGTGCAAACTTGTACAGCCAGTATGGGAATCAGTGTGGCGGCTCCTCAGGAAGATGGGAATCGATCTACCTCAAGACCCAGCTAACTACTCTTGGGCATATAACCAAAGAATGCTTCATCCTACCAGACACTTCCTCAGGTATGTTCATTGCCAGAAACTGGAAACAACCTAGATGTCCCTCAACAGAAGAATGGATAAAGAAAATGTGGCTCATTTATACAATGGGGCATTACTCGGCTGTTTAAAAAGAAAAAAACAAAACAATGACATCATGAAGCTTACAGGCAAACAGAACCAGAAAAAAAAAAATCATTTTGAGTGAGGTAATTCAGACCCAGAAAGACAATCTGGTATGTATGACTGTATATGTGGTATTAGCTATTAAGTCAATGATAGCCAAGCTACAGTCCAAAGAACCACAGAGGTTACATACAGATTAAGGGAGTAGGGGAGACAAGTAGATCTTGTTAGGAAAGGGATATAGAACCAATAATTATGGATGGATGGGAGGTTGGAATGGGAGGATCAAATGGGGAGCAGGAGGAAATATAGGGAGACAGCTAAAATTAAGGGCCATTTGAGGGGTAGTATAGAACCCTGATACAGTGTAGGAGCCTCCTAAAATATACACATATCTGAGGGCAATCTAATTGAAACTGCCAAATAATGAGGAGACAGAGTCCCAACTGGCCATCTCCTGTCACCAAATGTAGCACCCACATGTGGGCTCACAACCCTCTGTAACTCCAGTCCTAGGGAATGTAATGTCTTCTTCTGACCTCCAAGGGCACTAGATACACACATGATGGCTGGCATACTTGAAGGCAAAACACACATACACATAAAATAAATACATCAATAAAGGGTAAACAGGCACATCAAGGAGAAAGGATTAACTAGAATCCTAAAAGAAGAAACAAACCTAGAAATCAATTTAAAAGCAGGCCTTCTGTGTGATCACAGAACTCGGTGCCCTCTGTCTGAATGACACTTGGTCTGTAGGATGTCTCTGAGATCCTTTCTTGCTTCATGTGCTGTGTGGATGAATCAACCACAGGCTGACTAATCACTTGCTAAAGATATTGCCATTTGCATCACAAGATTGGAACAAACTGTCCCAAGACTGGAGAAATTTATAACGGCATACTGTGAATAATATACATCATCCACTATGAACACTGGCTTGTTGCTTTCTAGAAGGAACTAGAGAAAACATCTACATAATCGTTTATAAAAGTGCAAGCTACATTAATAAAGTACTTGCCCCTCTGCTATCCCAGGAACAATAATACACCAAAGCCAGGCAGTCCTTGTGAGCTTTTCTGCTGTCTCTAGGGGAACACTTGGCAGCTGAGACAGTGGGTCTCCCACTTCTGCCAGCAAGAGCATCCCAGCTGGAAGGGCTCCCCAGAGGGGACAGATGAAACTTAAATTGTATTTATTGCATTTTGCAAGGTGCCCTGTAGACATGTGACACCTCATGTAGCCCACCTGTTGTGACTAGGCTTAGTCACAATCAGTGTCTCAGTGAGGGCCATCATTGCTGTGACAAAACACCTGACCAAAGCAACTGGGGAGAAAAGTTACACCTACACTTCCAAATCTCTGCTCACCATCAAAGGAACTCAGGTCAGGAACTCAAACAGGGCAAGAACCTGAAGGCAGGAGCTGATGCAGAGGCCATGGAGGGGCGCTGCTTACTGGCTTGCTCAGCCTGCTTTATCTTAGAACCCAGGACCAGCAGCCCTAATGGCACCACCCACAATGGTCTGGACCCTTCCACACTACTTGTGCACTAATTATGAAAATGCCCCACCAGCTTATGGAGATATTTTCCCCCCAATGGAGGCTCCCTCCTCTCAGAGGACTCTAGCTTGTGTCAAATTGACACAAAACCAGCCAGTACAGTCAGTGAATAAAAATAAGTTTTGATGCTTTAGTATTCCTTCAAAAGATGCTCAGGGAACACCTACCCTTAGAAGCTAGGAGCGCCAACTGCCTATTTTGCTTACTCTTGTTGATGGGGGTATTAGTGGAGGGGCTGGCAAGCATGCAGATGCCTGGGCCTCCTGCTGTTCCTCTCCTACCCACTTCTCTACACCCTTTAACCAGTGGAGTCCAAGACTCTTGAAGATTACCATGCCCACAGCCACTCTCAGGATCTCTCAAATCTTGTACCAGGTAAGGGGCCCTGACAGGTTTTTTCTTGTTACGAGGGCTGGGTTATCATTATTTAGCAATACTCCTAAGTCTCAGGTATTAGATGCCAATACAAAACAATCTTTAATGGTACTACCAAAATCCCCAGTGCTAGGGGAAAGGTCACTACAACTATACCAGTCACCCTTCTTTTTCTCTGTAACTCTAGCCACAAGGGCCTTCACTACCACACACGTAAGCAAGCACGTGTGTGCGCATACACACGCATACACCCCTCTCCTCATCTATCCTCTCACTTGTCTATTTTGTGTATGGCAGAGGCGTGAGTTCTCCAGCATGCATGTAGAGGGCAGAGGACAGCTTGCAGGGATCTGGGAATCTGTTCTCCTTTTCCCATGAGTCCTGGGACTCACACCAGACTTGGTGACAGGCAGGCGCCTTTACTCGCTGACTCCTTCATTTTCGCTTTTTGATCGTTCTCCCAACAGCAAGGCCTTCACTCTGCTTCTCTGGGTGGGAAATGGTAGTTTCTCAATATCAGCACCACTGCCGTTGGTCCTGGATGATTCTTTTTTTTTTTATTGAATATTTTATTTATTTACATTTCAACTGTTATCCCCTTTCCAGGTTTCCCCTCCAGAAACCCTGTATCCCCTCCCCTTCCCCCTGCTTCTATGGGGGTGCTCCCTCCCCCACCCACTCCCATCTCCCCGCCCTGGCATTCCCCTACACTGGGGCTTGGAGCCTTGGATTGTCCCATATATTAACAGAATCCCTGGCTTCTACACATTAAAGCCATCAGCAACATTTCATTCCATGCCAGGCTAGGACAATCTAAAATGTCTCCAGATGTTGTGAAACATCCCCTGGGGGAAATATCACCTCAAACTGAAAGTGAATGCCCGAGTCAGCCCTGCCTTCCTCTGTCCTTAGTCTGAGCGTCTGGGCCTCAAGGCAGCCATCCTGGCAGGGCAGGGCAGTCCTCAGTGCCTCCCTCTCCCACCACACCCTCTACACATTAACAGCACTGCTCACAAATGTGATAGAGTAGCCTTTACCTCACCGCACAAGCTCCTTGTCAGCAGGAACCATGTCTTCTTCTTGACTACTTTGTCCCCAGGGGTTTGGTTAAGTATTTCCTAACTGAATGAATGAGCCAGGCATTCTGTGGGGACAGCAGAGTTTTAAGGTTATGGACGTCATCTCCGAGCCCAGGTTGCTGAGTACAGAACCGGAACTTTTCTCACCTGAGAGTGGTACACCAACTGAGTGGTAGATGCAACTGACAAGCTGCAGTGCACAGAAAAAGACACATTTCCTCTGAAGTACCAAACACAAGAGACCACGTTCCAGGGCCAAGTAAGTAATGGACCAAAACACAGTGTCCTATAGAGTGGGAGTACATCCTCACCGTGGCATAAATGTCCCGAGGCTAGGAAGCTTTGCAGAAGCGACTGGCATTCTGTAACTGCCACTCCACCCCATCCAAGGACAAGACAGAAACTTCTCATCTCCCCAAGTCCAGGGAAAACACTCAGCAGGCTCACCAACACAGCTCACTAGAGTTCATGATGCTGGTAAACGCCAGCCCCGCCTCACACCTCAGAAATACAAAGGGCTGTCAGCTAACTGTTCTCAGGGGAAGGTGATAGTCGATGGCCTGGAATCAGCTCACACTCCCTAGCTGGAACCAAAGATGCATATGCATGTACCACCGCAAGTGGGTCACACAAAAGACAGAGCCTGGGACCCACCCCAAGCCCTGTAGAGTTGGAGGCTAAAATGAAAAGCTCCAGAGGCTATGGAAAGAAGAAGCAACCCATCTAAATGAAAATGACATTTGGTCTCACAAAACGACTAAGCAACATCTCCCAGCATGGTGGTGGTGACAAGGAGCAGTCTCAATACCCTTTGACAGTATTCAGTAAAGAACAAACTTTGACACTTGCCAAACCTGAGGTGGTCACCTCAGTGGACACCTCGGATGAGGTTACATGGGAAGGACTTTCAGCCCTTGTTTCTTGCTGCTTTCTGCATGCTCACAGTGGAAAACAGAGGCACACAGAGCTAGGAAAGGGAAGGGCCCACAAACCCATCTCCTCTGCTTAACTTTGGGTTTGCTGTGTGTTGCAGGCCTAGAGAGGGGAGGCACAAAGCACCAGCTTAGGCTCTGGCATCTGTTCCTCTCTGAGACTGGCCACTCTAGTGCCGAAGTAACACTACAGTTTGTAATCTGAAGTGATTGCGGAAGTGTGTAACCAGGCTGGCCTTGAACTCACAAAGATCTGCCTATTCTGGCTCCCCATAGCTGGAATTAAAGGTGTATACCACCATGCCCAGACCAACAGAGAAGTTTCTGTTACCAAGGGCCCAATGAGCAGCCCATTATTCATAGGGACAAGCACAGTTAATGGCCCGTCCTCTATGTTCCTAATAAAGGAACTTCACTGCTAGGTAGTACAAATGTCTGGCTGTTTTCAGGCACCATTCTATGACACAACTGGTAACAGTGCCTGGAAAGAACTGCTTAGGTCTCAGGAAAGTTCTCCCTCCGCTTCTGGGAGAGCCCTGGGACATTGGTGGAACACCAGACCGCTGCGTTCTGTCTCCTGACACCATGTCTGGGCTCGAAGTGGAAAGAACACCATCATGATAAACATGTCTGTCTGCCACAGGAGGGGAGTGGGAAGTATGTAAGGAAGTAGTCTTGTCAATTCTCAAATTTAAGACTAAGGAGCTGCGAGAAAAGGTAAAGTTGGGGGGGGGGGACCTGCTGAAGAAAGAGGGAACTTCTAGATAGAAACTGTCTACCAGAAAAGGTAAAGCGGGGGTGGGGGGAAGGGAGAGAGGGAAAGGGGTCAGGTTAAGTTTTGCTTTCACAACATACTTAAATTCATTAATAAAAAGATTAGACCTCAAACAAATGGAATGATTAATCAAAAAAAAAAAAGATTAGACATCAAAATCTGACCAAACACAACTAGGAAATTGCTACATATGTTATACACTGAATCACTGCTGGAAGCCTTATAAAATACCCTGGAGCCGTATTTAGCAAAGTCTCAGGATAATATGCCCAGACAAGAATATAAATTTTGCAGATACTTTCCATGGAAACAGCCATGATCACATCTACAAGATAAAGGGCAAACAGTTATCACAGGCACAATGTGATTGCCAAGGAAAGGAATTGGGTTTGAACGGAACCCGATATCTTGGGCATCTGTTGCGCTGGTCAGTTCTTTGATAACAATCTGGTAAGTATTCTCAGAGGCAGCCCTCACAGATCCCGTGGTTCAGCAGTGACTTCCAGGCCTGCCCATCCCCAAGGCTCTGCAGAGGATTGGGTGGTACACAAAGGTGTGACATGGGCACTCACTCGCCAGGGCAAGGCAGGCAGGCAGGCAGGCAGGTAGGCAGTTCCAAGTATGGTCTACCCTCCTGAGAACAAGTCTCTGCAGTTACTCTCAGGCAGAAGAGAAACTGGAGGCCACACCCATTTGGGGTAGGCTGCCCAAGGGAGGTGAAGGACAGGACCGGAGAAATTCCCACACCAATCAAGCACCTTGATCCAACCCTGCCTGAGCTTTACCTGGTCCAGTTACGACAGCTAATAAGCTCCCTTTTTTTTTTTTTTAAACCAGGTCTGAGCTGGGTGGGACCTGTCACTTGCAACTTGTTACCGATGATGACGGCAACCGTTTCCAGTGATTCAACATGCAAAAGGAAACAGACTTTTCTATATTACCAAACCTCAGCTACTCCAAATGGTCTTACTTTCCAAAGCATTCTTCGCTTTTCTCTGTCTACATACTCCTTTATGAAACCACCCTGCAAGCCTGTGCCTCCTGCAAAGGTCACTAAGGTCCTTCTAAAATGCTTCAGCCAGTGACTTTCTTCCCTTAAACTAAGCTGTCATTGCGTACCCACCTATCCACATACTGAAATCCCTTTTCCCTTCCACTGTTAGCAGTTCTCATGTCTGCAGAGGTCTCATCTCCCCCAGCCTGAACTAAGTCCTGCCGGTACGGTACCATCTGCCACACTGTGTGCATCCTCACAGCATGCAGGTCTCAGGGTTCTAGGAAAATCTCCTCAGGACAAAAATGAATTTCTGAACACCAGAACGGACAAGTTACTGTAACATTAAGTTTAAAAAAACTACAAAGGAACCACATATTCTATCGGAGTAGAAAACTTACCTTCATTGGCACTGAGGTTAAAAGGATGCTAATTAAAAATCTCCCTTAATTCATCCCTCCATCCACAGAGTCTACTTGGCACCTTTAGGTTAATAAGCAATTTCATTCACCAAGAGTTGAGCAGTGACTAAGACAAAGTTTCTACTTTACTAATTAACTAGAGTCTGGTATCTGACAGTAGTGTCCCCCAAAACAGAACTAACTAACTCACTCACTCTCTCTCTCTCTCTCTCTCTCTCCCCCCCCCTCCCTCCCTCCCTCCCTCCCTCGTGTGTACATGCACTATCTCCTTGGGCATTTACATGAGTTCCAACTCCCAACCACAGTATAGGTTTCTTAAGTGAGGTGTCCAATAATGTACATTTTTTATATATTAAAATGGGGAGGGAGCCTTGAATATGTTGGCTGGTAATTTCGAAACCATTTTGTTGTTGTTTTTGTTGATTTCTATAAAATTGGGTCCTCACTACATAGCCCTGGCTGGCCAGCAATTAATTATACACACAGACCAGGCTGGCCTCAAACTCAAAAGATCCCAAGAGCTGGTATTAAAGGCATACACTACCCTGCCTAACAAAACGATTCCTTTTTAATAAAACCCAACAGAGAGGTAGCCACCAACCCACAGGATCAGCTGGGAAGTAACTCAGTTTGGGCACTGTGCAGGCCAGGGAATGGAATGTCCCTTCAGATGAAATCTCTGCTTCACTGTTTATGGAATCTCTGCCTCCCCCGCCTTTTTTTTTTTTTTTTGCCTCTGACCAAGAACACACAAAAACAGTTAAATCAGGAAAATAATCAAATACAAACACGGTAACACATTTCTTTCCTGAAATTCAGCCAGCCGAGAAACGAGTCAGTAAGGTGACTCTAGCTGGATCCCGTTTTCAATCCTTCTTTATTGTTGAAAAAGAGTACTTCATTACTCCAGCATCGTGATCATAACCAGGCAGGTGGAAGGGAAGGGAGGGCCGGGAGAAATTCTCGTAGACCACAGTTTGTTTCCACATGCAGTTTACATAGGAAAGTGCTGTGTTCAATGCAAGGGAAGGCTCACGTATACAAATTCTCATGGACCAGTAATCTAGGACCCTTTCTTCACAAACCTAAAGTCAAAGGAGCTGCAAACACCGGTTTTGTTTTTATTCCTCACTTGGCAGCCTCCCCGACCTGCCTTGAACTTGTTTGGTGGTAAAACCCGAGCTAACTGACAGGAGTCTATTTATAGTCAGTAATTTTCTCACAGAGTAGAAATATCCATGTACTTCACTATAGAGAGTGCAGGGACTTAACGTTAAGATACTGTAGTAGTTGCAGAAGTTTCTGGAAAGGGTGTGTGGACTTGCATATAAATGAGGATAGGCCTGAAATACATTTTCCTCTCTAAAGTATGTTTTAAAGACCCATGTAACAGCAACTATAATAAGGCAGAACAAATACTAATGTTAAAGTCAGAATTTTTTGTTTTGTTTTTCAAGACAGAGTTTCTCTGTGTAGCCCTGACTATCCTGGAACTCACTCTGTAGACCAGGCTGGCCTCAAACTCAGAAATCCACCTGCCTCTGCCTGCCAAGTGCTGGGATTAAAGGTGTGCTGCCCCAGCTAAAGTCAGAAATTTCTTTTTCCCTTGAGTCATTGTCTTACTGTGTAGCCCAGGCTAATGTCTAATGCTCAATCTTCCTGCCTGTCTCCCGAGTGCTAATATTACAGACATATTATATCATGCAAGGCAGAATCAAACATGTATGAATGAGTCCATAAAGGATTCTTTGGGACACAAGTGCTCGATACAAGAAACCCAGGCTCCCAGACCCATGTGACTTACAATAGGCAAGTTCTTCCCTGCCGCCCTCACCCCAAGGCACTACAGTGAGTAGTCAGAGCCAAAGGAAACTTGGGACAGACAGTGTGGTGAATATCAGCATACCAAAGAGCAGGCTGGCCTCCAGGCTCTCTCAACAGCACAAGTACCTGTTAAAGAGTCGGAGGCTCTTTCCATCCACTCCTTCCCCCAAACTTCTCCAGCTCATGGGCTTCCTGTTCCCAGTTTCTCCTTCTTATATAACCCTGCCATTTCAGCCATGTGTTCTCCCCCCTGCTCCCTCTCGGTGTTTCCTCTCCTCTCCCCTTCACCTCCCCCAAATCTGGTCTCCCCTTCACCACCACCCCCATCTCACCCGCCTCTCCTCTTTTCTCTAGCTCTTCTCTATCTCTTCTTTCTCTCAACCTCCCCATTCCAAGGCCAGGTTCAGTCTACTTTTTCTCTCCCTGCTCTGGACTCTTCTAGATGCCTCTGGCTGTTCTCTCCCTCACACCTATAATAGAAACCTTCTTTCTGGGGAGACCTGGAAGGGGACAACATTTGAAATGTAAACAAGCCGGGCAGTGGAGGCACACACCTTTAATCCCAGCACTTGGGAGGCAGACGCAGGTGGATTTCTGAGTTCGAGGCCAGCCTGGTCTTCAGGGTGAGTTCCAGGACAGCCCGGGGTACATAGAGAAACCCTGTCTCGAGAAAAAAAAAAAAAAAAAAAAAAACTTAAATAAATAAAATGTAAACAAATAAAATAATTAATATTAAAAAAAACCTTCTTTTCAACCGAATCTTGGAACTGTCATGTCCTTATTTCATTCAGACCCCATATCTCCACTTCAAGAGCTCACCCTAGATTGTCACCTTGGGATTCAACCGTCTTCCTATTTTATGAGAATTCCCGTGAGTTTCAGGAAGTACTTGGCTTGACTTATAAGGGAAAACAAATTACTTAGTAGATCCCGCCCTTGATTCCATTTTTCCGCAAAATCTGGATAAGTGTTCAAACTGCTTATTAAAAAGCAACAACCTCGGGCGAGGAGACAGATTAACTAGTACAGTACTTACCTGACATGCAGAGCCCGGGATTAGATTCCCAGTACTGGCATAGTGGTCTCAAAGTTTAATAATTCAACAACAAAATTATAATCCTAAATATTGTAATAACTATAACCTTAGCATTAGGGAGGTTGAAGCAGGAGGGTCAGAAAAAATTTCAAGGTCATCCTCAAGTACATATGGAGTTGGAGGCTAGCCTGGGGTACAAGTCACCTTGTCTCAAACACACACACACAAACACACACGCACAAATCTTAAAATACCTACTTTACCTCTTACACTAAGAGGAGGAAAATAATGACCTCACAATTTAACAATGATCTTCTTAACCATTATACGGATCACAACTGGTTAACAGCTGGGCGCTACCTGTAGAATAAAGTCCTAGTTCAAGGAAATATTTCACAGTGAAGACTGAGACTAAACAATTGATGGTGATAACACCAACTATTATGGCTGAACCACGGTTTGTTATGTGCTATCAATCTGATGACGTGCTTCCTATACTTAATTTCCACTAACAACCCTAGAAAGAGACAGTCTTGCCTTTATTTTAAAGAAGAGGAAGCTGAGAGGGGTCAGATTTCTTCCCAGATGTGATAAGCAAAGCCCAGGCTACTTGAAAAACCATCAGGAGTTCGAGGTGAAGCGCAATGGTGAAGCTCTTCCCTGGGATGCACCAGGTCACAGGTTCAAGCCTCAGCAGGGGAAAGAAAAGTGGTGGTGGTGAGGGAATGGCTCTGAGGATGAGGGACCTGCTGCCTACCCTGAGTTTGACTCCTGGGAACCACAAGCACAAAGTGACACAGGTACACCCACAAGCATGCACATAACATAAATATATGGAAGGAAAGCCTTTTTTAAAAAAGGAGGGATTACTGGAGGCTGGAGAGATGGCTCAGTGGTTAGGAGCACTGGCTGCTCTTCCAGAGGACCTGGGTTTAATTCCCAGCACCCACATGGCTGCTCACAACTGTCTGTAACTCCAGTTCCAGGGGATCTGACATCCTTACTCACACATTTACATACAGGCAAAACACCAATGTGCATAAAATAAATAGATAAGTAAATCTTTAAAACAGGTGTTAGTATGACGTTGGTATCAAAGCCAGTTGTCTAAGTTTGAGGCACATGTCTGCTGTGAATTAGCTGTGTTAATTTATGCAAACACCTCGGCTGCATAACCTGTGAGGTGAGTAAAATAATACTGTCTATATCAGATGACGCTGTGAAGACTAAATTAGTGTGTAAAGCAGTTAAGAGAACACCCAGTAAGGACTACGTTTGTTCATTATTGTCACGGTTAGCATTAACTTGGAGCCATCAGTCACATCCAGATTAGCTCTCCCTGACCCTCCCCCACCACAGGCCAGCTGCCACCACCTCTCCTGCTACCATGTGACACTCTGTACTCTTCTTTCTCCCATTTAATCTAAACTTTAAGATCTGTGCCCACGAACCAGCCCTCATGGCATACACCTTGAATCCCAGCACTCTGGAGGCAGAGGCAGGTGGATCTGAGTGCAAGACCAGCCTGGTCTACACAGGGAGTTCCAGCCTGGAACCACATATGCTGAGACCCTGTCTCAAACTCTTCAAGGCTATAACAAATGTATTTTACACCGTGGTTAGTAAACAGCTCGTTTAAAATGAACCAGGTTAAAAACATAAACCAGTAACCCTAGGGCTTTGAAAGGAAGACTGTGAACTTCAGGCTAGCCTGGGCAACTTAGTGAGGCTCTTTCTTTAAAAGCCATTCAAAAGCAGTAAGGCACTAACTATGCATGAACAACATATGAAACAAAGATCATCAGGAGGTGGTGGGATAGTAAGACATTCCACACGTGTAACTGGACGGCGTTCTCATCCTCATCTGTAAAACTACTTTTTTCCAGTCCCTAGAACCACTAAAAACACTTAGAAATGGGCCGTTTCGTTCAGCCAGTCACTATACAGATGCTTAGTATGCACACACTGGCAGTACCTGGCACTGGGTCTGGGCTAGAGTTACAGCATTTAAACTGACACCACCTCCTCCACCGAGCTTACTGCCTGGCATTGGTGCAGAGCGCACACATGTGTATTGTGCGTTTAATAAAAGCATTCTGTTAATTATAAAGCCCTTTAAAACTCTTACTAAACTATAAGCAAATAAATAAAACAGGGAAACCATTTCAAACCCTTTGAAAGCACTCTGAAAGCACACGTTGTTTTCTTCCTGTCTCCAGGGGCAGTGTTTTGTTGAATGGCACACTTGTGCCCATTCACTTCTGATCTGCTCATAGCCCTTTGCACTCTTAAGATAGCGCATATCGTATCAGACTACCAAGAATCAAATAACTGAAATTTAAACCAAAGAGTTTTGCAGTCCCAAAATGTTCAAGGTATGTCTCCAAAGGAGCATAAAATTCACTTCACCTGGCATTTCTGGCGTTTCACACACCTCCCAAACCGGTTGCCTTTGCCCTTTGAAGAGTTTACAGTCTAACCAAACGGCTTTACATCAATTAAGCGCAGTTCTCAGTCCAAGGACCAGCGACTTGATCTAAAAAGTATTAGCAAAGCCCATGACGCAAGGGTCTATGGTGGCTCTCAAGAGGTCCGGAGCTGGAGTCCAAGATCCGGCAGGCAGTCCTAGTCACCTGACAAGGGCCCTACTCTCAGTTTGTCTGAGATAAGCACTTGGTGCTTCCCATAAGCGTGTGTGTTCTCACTAGTAAGGCCTCCACCCGCTGGCATGCTGCTATACAAAACAGCAGCGCAATTATGAAAAAGGAAAAAAGTTAATAAAAAAATTCCCCTTTCACTTTGCAAAATTCACATGCAAAACCGCGCAAAATTCACATGCAAAGCCGCGCGTGCCTCTAAGACAAAGTCTGAGATCCAGAAGAAAAAGATAAGGTGTTTTGTCAACGGTGAAAGATTAATAGGGTGGCACCACAGGACTGGATCCAAAGGAGGGCTACGGAATGATCACTACAGAAAAATACAAACCCTAGGAGAGAGTTTCACCAGCGCAAGGCCTTTGAGCCAAAACTCAAATGACCAGAGGACTCTTGGGGACACCCTGCAGAAGGAAGGGGACCCATGCACACGCTGAAGCATGGGAGGCCCGGGCGTCCAGAACAGCTGCTGCAGGCGAGCAGGGGAGAGGATGCGCGCTCCTCGCGCCTGGGACTGGTGGGCTGTGTGCTGGTCCCCAGGCTGCAAAGAGGATGGGAAGGCAGGAGGGAGATTCCGGGTGCTGGCACCGCGGGGCTCGGTCGGGGAGGGCTGCGCACGCGGCTCCGGGGCTCGGGCTCCGCTACTCACCTCTCCGAACTGGAAAGCCGAGACGATGGTGACAACGACGCCCACGAAGCAGACGTAGAGCCCATACCTGTGGGATAGGCAGGTATAGGTCTGTCTCTGCAGGAGCTTAAGCAGCATCACCCCGGCCCCGCCACCCCACGCCGGGAGGAGCCCGCGCCGCGCCACCGCCTCAGCGAGCCGCCATTCAGGGGCTCCCGGCCGCGCCGCCGCGCTTAGCTCACAGCCCCCGGCTGCCGCGCATTGTCGCTCCGGCGACCGACAGCCCGCTGGGCTCCACGCCGCGGCCGCCGCTTCCGGGAGCCCGGAGCCCACGCCCTCGGCGCGGCGGAGGCGGACCCAGGGCCCGCAAGGCGCCCGGCGCCACCCGGGGTTGGCTTCGGAGAGGCGGCGGCGGGTCGCCAGCGCCGCCTGGAGGGCGGAAGGGCAAGGGCAGGCGCGCGCCCTCCCGTCTGCGCGTGCGCTGCGGTCCCTGCCCTCTGGGCCCTCTGCCCTGTGCTCGGTGGGACCCACCCAATGCACAGGTAACCAACCTCGCCTGTCCCCTGCCGACTGGGCAATCCTGCCAAACCAAAAACCACAGCTCCTGTCTCAAGTTTATCTTTGAAAGAAAAATTGAAAGGTCGTGACTAGGGAATGCACATTCAGCTTGCTCCAAATGACACAATGTACTCTAGGCGTTCTTACCCGAGGTTTAGTTAAGTTTGGGGAAAACAAAAGTCACTAATCAAGGCATTTACCAAACACTGTTTTGAGGTCACAGGTAGGCAGATTGTGGCAAAGTAGGGAAAACTGACGGGTTTGGACACTAGCTGATGCCTTAGCTTTTGATGGGTGATTTGCTAAGAACACATATTATTGTTCTTGTTTTCCTTTCTATATTTAGTTATTTGCGTGTATGTTTGTGCATGCACGGGAACTCCTGTGTGTGTGTAGGGTGAGGGTCAGTCATTCTGTCCCTCCATGCTGTGCGTTCAGGGGATTGAACTCAGGTGGTCAGGCTTGGAAGCACCTTAACCTGCTGAGCCGTTTCAGGGACCCTCAAATACAACTGAAGAATTGTATAGTCTCCAGGTTATGAGCTCAGACATAGAGATGAGAGTGGCTTAAACCAAAAGTATCCCAAGATAGTTTGCTTGGCTCTGGTCTGCAACAGTTGTGTCTCTCCACAATCACAACTGCAGCTTACAATGCCAGGAATATTTTTGTCCACAGAACTTTATCTGGACTGGGAAGTTCCTGGGTAGTAGAGTGTCTGCCTAACATGGAGGAAGACCTATATTTACTCCAAGCACTAAAAAGAAGACAAAGCAAACATTACCAACAAAATATCTTTTCTGTACTTAACTAGGAAACCATGATTTGTAAGGGCACTTAAAGAAGATGCTGTAGGGAACCCCACGCTGACCCCCTTACATACCATCGTATTGTTTGAGAGACCTTTTGGGTGAATATTCTGAACTTTACTCATTCATT
>NW_021605376.1:0-10976 GCF_004785775.1 Grammomys surdaster | reverse complement strand
TTTTATGAATTTCTTGTAAAAGAAATGTTCAATTATATCAGGAAAAACTGTTTCCTGATATGTGAAATCTCTGAGCTGGAAGAGTCTTTTGTGAAGTTCATGATCAGGAGTGATGCCTAAGTCTATAATGATGTAAGTGCTGTGGGCTGCTACTGAAGGTGCAGTATATGCCTGTGACCCTACCTGAAACATGAAGCTATCCTGAAGTCAGTGCTGCAGCTGTGACCAGCAATTGTGATGTATTCCGTTATCCCTAATGACAAACTGATGACTATGATCTGTTTTGCTTTTGGAGAACCACCTGAATTCTAAGGTTCTTACTGACAACCAAGGTCATATAGGGGTAAGTATTCTGAGCTAGCACTGGAGATCAGATTGATGGCTGAGATCCAACATGTCAGAGGGTATTCTGCTAATATACCTGACACATGCAGGTAGCCCTGATGTTGAACATGCAACGTATTTTGATGCCTATGATCCTACTTGTAACAGGAAACTATGTTGATATCAGTGGTGCATTCTGTGACCAACAACAGTGCAGAAATTCATAATTCCTACTGATGGTGGAGATCCTGGAGATGCCTATGGTATGTGTTGCTGCTTGAGAATCTGAAAAATTCCAAGATCCTTACAAATGCTGGAGGCATAATGAAGTAAGTGTTCTTAGCAGGCACTGGAGATCAGATTTCTTTTGAGATAATATCTGTCAAATAAAATTCAGCTGAAGTTTCTGATACATATATGTAAACCCTGCTGTTGGTCATGTAGTATATAAAATTACCACTGGCCCCAGAAGTGATAGTGATTTCTTCTATCAATCTTGAGACTGGTGAAGGGATTGAAGACCAGAATTTTTTCTGTTCTCTGAATTGATGCACAGATGTCACTGATGTCTACCTGGCAACTGACACCATGGTATAGCCCATCATTCATACAGCCTTTGACAACATTGTTGTCAGTCATCCCTGATGCCAGTGGCAATCGTGTTAATAGCACTAGGCCAAAGTTCTTGCAAAATATTGATGATGTGAATCACCATCATGCACCAGTAACTTTATTAAAACCCATAGTGTATGTTGCTTCTGAAGATATTGTTAGTGTTTAGAGAGCCTGAGACCGTGAGAGTCTAAGAAAAAGTGGAAGGTAATAGCACTGCCTCTGCTCATGTTGAAATTACATTTTCTGACATATGTTATGTTGAGAGCACATAACTTGTGGCAGAAGACACCAATCCGTGATACTTCAGGCCTCTATCAGCCATGCCAGTCATACCTGATGCAATTTGTGAGAGCATTGATAAGAGTTATTCCCACTGACACTAGAATTATTACCAATGTCTTTTAACCGTGCTTCTGCTCAATTTTTGGGAAGATTCTTGCCATCTATAAAAATTTTGATTTCACAATGCATCCTGTCACTAGAGAAGAGGTTTCTGTTCATGGCCATACTTGTCCTCTGAAATTACTTTGATGTACCTGATTCTTCCTGGTAACAGACTCCATTTTATATCCCAGATTCCTATTGCATTGGTAAGCAGTTTGTGTTTGAATCTTTCTCCCACTTTTGACCAATTAATAACATCAGTGATCCCAACTACCAAGGAAATATATTGATGACCCTCATCTCTGGTGTCACTAGTAGGTGTGTTGAGATCTACTGACAATGTTTGTAGGAACAATGGATAGCAGCATATGTCACATTTGAAGAACTCCATAGCACCTGAGATCCCCCAGCCAGAAGAATCTAATGTGAATATCATTGACAGTACTTCTGTCTAGGTTTATAATGTTTAAAGAGCTGTGTATTGTTAATGGAGTCATCTTTGATTTCAATGATCATATCTCTATGCTCAAGTTATGCTGATATCATTGCTGTATGGTATGATCAGCAAGCATGATTGAATCCACTGTTCCTATTACTGATGGAGATCCTTGTGATGGATATGAACTATGTTGTGTCTGGAGAAACTGACAATTTTCAAGGTACATGCTGATACTCAAGGTAATATTGAGGTAAGTGATCTTACGCAGTACTGGAGATAAAAACGATATCTGAGATCCTACCTCCCATAGGGAGTTATGGTTATGTCCCTGATGTATAGATGTAGCTCCTAATGAGAAACCTGCATTGTATTTTGATGCTTATGGTCCTACCTGTAGTAAAAAACTATGTTGATACCAGTGATGAATGACCAGCAATCATGATGGAATCCATTATTCCTATCACTAATGAAAACCCTGGTGAAAACTATGATTTGTGATGCTGCTTGAGAATATGATGTACCTCAAGATCCACACTGATGTCCCAGTTCCTTTAGAGGTAAATATTCTTAGCTGGTACTGGAGATCATATTAATATTTGGAAACCTACCTGCAACAAGAAAATCAAATGATGTCCTCACACATGCATCTAGCCACCAATATTGAACATGTAATATATATTGATGCCTGTGATCCTGCTTGAAACATTAAGCTATTTTGATGTCAGTGCTGAAGCTGTAACCAGCAATCATGATGGAATGGAGTCCATTCTTTCTATTGCTAAGACCCTGGTGATGCCTATGATCTGTGTTGTTTCTTGAAAACCTAATGAATTTAAAAGTTCATGATGAACTATTAGATCCTATTGAGGTAAACGTTCTTAGCAATGGAGATCAGATTGATGTCTGAGATCCTGACACTTGAAACTCTGTTGATGCCACTGATACAAGAAAGCAGTCCCTGATGTTGATCATGTAATGTATATGATCCATATATCCACCTGAAGAGGCAGTGATGTCAGTGACCTATCCTTCCAATAGAGAAGACAATTAATGAGCATAATTTATTCTTCCCTGTGAATTGATAATTATGACACTAATATTTAACTGGCAACACACACTATGGTATTGCCCAAGTTCCATGCAGCCATTGGCAACCTGGTTGTCAGTGATCCTGGCTGCCCCTGGTTACCAAGTTAATGTCATTATTACCAATTGCCTGCATAAGATATGATGATGTCAATGATCCATGCTCCCTCCAGTAGCCATGTCTAATGCTATAGTTCATGATGCTTCTTGAGTTATTGTTAATGTCAAGGATCTTAGAAGATAGCAAATTCTTAGGTGAAGTATTATACTAATACTTCTACCTCAGGTCATATTTAGCTACCTTTTCTGAGGTATATTATGTTGAGGTCACATATATAGTGAGGCAACAGACACCATTGTTTGTCATATATACTTCAGGCCTCCAGCAGCCATGGCAGTGATCCTTGCTGACCATTGGGATATATTGATATCACTGTCTCCAAATGCCAATGGAATCACTACTGATGTCAGTTATCCATGCTTCTACCCAACTTATGTTAAGTATCCTGGTAGCCCTTATCATTTTTATATCATGATTGAAACTGTCACTAGTGAAATTTCTTTACATGATCATACCTGCCCTCTCAAACTTTCTTCATATCCCTGGGAACAGATACCATGATCAGATTTCTACTCCCATAGACAACCAGGCACTGAGTGATCTCTACTACCACTTTGGAACAAATTGATGATATTAGTGATCCCAATTGACAAGGGCAATTATGATGTCACTCATTGATGCTGTCTCTGGTAACTATTTTGAGATTCACAGTCAGTGTCTTTGAAGAGGTCATGATGTCTGTAATAACTCAACCAGAAATATCTGTTGTGAAGTTCCCTGTCAGTATTGATGCCTAAGATCATAATGAAATAAGGGCTCTGTGCTGCTACTGAAGATATGTCAGTGTCAGTGATCATATCAGAAGCCTGAATGTATGTTGCGGTCAGTGCTGTAATCAGGGATCATGATGGAGTCTATTGTTCCTATTGCTGATGGAGACCCTGGTGATGTCAATGATCTATGCTGCTTCTAGAGAACATGCTGAATTCCAACATCCATACTGATACTTGAGCTCATATTGAGGTAAGTGTTCTAATGTGGCACTAGGGATCAGATTAATGTCTGTGATCCTATCTGCCACAAAAACTTCTGTTGATATCCCTGATGCATAGATGCAAGACCTGCTGTCATCCATAAAATGTACAATATTCTTACTACCATCAGAATAGTTAGTGATGTCAATGATCTCTTCTGCTCTCTGAGTCAATGCTGAGGTCCCTGATATCTGACACCCTGGGACACTGATCTGGCAACAGACCTCATGATAATGCCCAAGATCATTTTTTTTCTGAAGACAGCATCATTTTCAGTGATCCCATCTGCCACTGTTAACCATGTTAATGTCACTAATGCAAAGGGACTAAAGAAACATGGATGATGTGAATACTACATGTAACCTCTAGTAACTATGTTATAATTCATCATCAGTTTGATCATGAAGACATTGTGAATGTTAAGAATTTCTGAGACCATCAGAATCTTCAATGAAAGGGTCAGTCTATAGAGCTGTCTTAGGTAATGTTGCATTACATGTTTAGGGACTACATATATATATATATATATATATATATATATATATCAGATACCACTATGTGTCTATGATATTTGTGGCCTCTAGGAGCCAATATGTCAGTGATCCCTGATCACTCTTGTGACCACATTAATATGGCTTTCATTAACTGATAATGGACTCATTATTGATGACTATTACCCATGCTTCTGTAAAAGACCTAAGAAGTATCTTACCATTCTTACGCAATTTAATGTAAAGATACATCCTGCAACTAGAAAACAGTGTTTTCTATGTGGTAATACCTGCCCTCTGAAGGGATTTTGATGTCCCTCGTACTTCCTGGCAATGGACACAATGTTAAACCACAGATCCCTGGGCATAGACAAAGAGATCATGAGTTATCCCTACTCCCACTTTGGACCAGATTTATGAAATCTATGACCCTAACTATCAAAGGAAATATATTGACATTACTGTTCCATGCTGTCACTGGTAACCATGTTGACAATCATAGTCTGTGTGGTCATTGAAAAGCTGCATGATATCTTTGAGAAACAACCAACAGAATATATTGTGAAGTCCATGGTAAGTACTGCTGCCTAGGTACATAATGTGCTAAGTGTTGTTTGTTGCTGCTGGAGATGAGTTGATAACTGTGATCCTAACTGCAACCTGAAAATATTTTGATGTCAGTTCTGCATGCTGTGTCCAGCCATCATGATGGACTCTATTGCTCCTATTGCTGATGGAGATCGTGGTGCTGTCTGATCTCTGTTACTTCTTGAGAACCTGCTGAATTCTAAGGTTTGTGTTGATGATGGAGGCCATGTTGAGATGAGTGTCGTGAGCTGACACAATAGATCAGATTAATGTCTGAGATCCTATCTGCCACAGGGCCAGCAGAACATAAGGTGAAGCTTTAAGTCATACTGGTCCTCCAAGTCATGTGGAGTTACATCTTATATTTCTTATAGAGATCACATATATAATGCCAAAAGGCACCATTGTATGTCCATGGTACTTCAGGCCTTCAACTGCTGTGATTTCAGTGATCCCTGATGCTTATTGGAGCAACATAAAAATGAGAGTCTCCAATTGCCAATGGAATCTATCCTGATATCAGATATTCATTCTGCTGCCCAATCAGACATTGTTGTTTATGAGAAGTGTGTTCAAATGTCTATGAGATGTTCATTATACATACACATAGCCCCTGATGTGCACTGTATTATGTACACAATCCTTACTGCAACCAGAATAACTATTCGTGTCAATGAGCCTTGCTCCCAATGGAGATGTTTATGTTAATATTCTCTGCTGTACTGTGAATGTCTATGATAAACCTAAAAACAGATACTGCAGTATTGCCACAACGCTGCCACAGCAACCTTAATTTCAATGATCTGTGTTAGAAATGAGTATCTATTGACCTATTGTCAATGCTGCCACAGCAAACTTAATTTCAATGATCTCTGTTACAAATGAGTATCACACTAATATCTATAATTCAAACTGCCACCAGAACCTATATTGATGTCCATCATAAGTGATGGCACCAAGAGCTATATTGAAATAAAACCTATGTTGCTTCTGAAGAGATTGTTAATGTCAAGGAACCCTGTGGCTAACAGAGTCAAGTGTGAAGCTCATAGTCAATACTGGTAACTAAGTTTATGTTTAGTTAACCTTTCTGTGATATGATGAGGTCACTGATACATTTTAGCAACAGACATCATTGTATATTCAATAACCTTGATGACCCTAGCAGGTATCGTGTCAGTGATCACTGGTGATACATGGGACTATGTTAATCTGACTCATTCCAACTGCCACCAGAATCTATATTGATGTCAGTGATCTATTTTTCTGCGGAGACCACATAATATGCAAAATATGTGCTGCCTACTGTACCCTTTTTGATTTCAGGGTTCCATCCTACCATTAGAGAAAAAGAGTTTGCCCATGGACCTGTCCTCTAAAACTGCATCCATGTCAATGATATATCCTGGAAGCTAACACCATAGTGTATCCAAGATCACTGTTGCCTTGGGCCCACCAGCAACCATCATGGTGACCATTATACCTACAGATGTCCTACCTGCACAGGAAAGTATGATGATGTCCAAATGTATGAATGTAGCCCCTCTGTAGGCCATGCATTATATAAGATCCTAACTGCCACCATAATGGCTACTGATACAAATGATCCGACCTTACAGATACCTGCCAACCATAACTATTTTGATGTTGAGGATCCATCCTGCAACTAGAGAAGAGGTTTCTGTCCAATTTTGACTTTTCAGTGAAACTATGACGACAATGATAACTCCATGGTAAGAAACATTATGGTATATTCCCAATCCATGCTGCCACAGGCTGCATGATGTTAATTATTTCTAGTCCCACAAAAGACCAGGATGATTGTATTAGTCATTCCACCTACCAGTGAAAGCAAGTTTATGCCAGTGCTATTTGTTGTCACCAGCAATAAGTAATGAAGTCCTTCATTGCTATTGTTATTCCACCTGCCTCAGAAACTATGGCAAGATCCCTGATGCATGCTTACATCCATTGCTATAGACAACATCACGTATAATATCATGTATACTACCACCAAAAGTGGTATTTATGTTAGTAATCGATCCTATGACTCAAGAAGAGATTTATGACCATAACCTCTTTCACTCTCAGTATATGCTGATGTCACTGACATTCTTGACAATATATATGATGGTATAACTCAAGATTCAAGCTGCCATAGGCAACCTTCTTGTCAGTGTTCCTTCCTGTCACTGGAAGCTATACTAATATCACACAATCCAAATTGCCTTAAGAAATTATGTTACTTTCCATTATTCATACTGCCAACAAAAACCAGGTTGATACACATAGTCATTGTTGCTTCTGAAGGAATTAATATCAAGTGCGGAGCTGTAGCTCATTCATGGGAGTAAGTCCTGTTGGGCTGGGTTATGGTTCCCGCATGTCTGCCATGGCTCAGAGATACAGAAGCACAAGAATTTGACTGAATACCCTCTATGCAGTGCCAGGTGGGTGCTGGGCTGAGAAGCAGCCGGACTTTGCCCGGGAATATCTCAGCCTGAAGTCCATAGGGGCAGAGCTCCTCAATGGAGGTGTCTGGGCTGAAGCAGCTGACCAGGAGGCCTGTTGTCTCTGTCTCTGGGCTCCTAGGCACTGCTGAGAATGGCAGAAGAACTGAGACTTGAGGGCATACAGGCTTGACCAACCCACAGCCAAGAGCGGTGAGAGGGAGAACTCTGGTGGCTCACCGTGAGGTGGGTGATTCTTGGTTGCCAGGACTTGCTTGGCTGGGTGGGCTAGCTTGCTTGAGTTGGTGGCCTTCTCAGTGGCGACAACACAGACAAGTCTTCTGGTGGGAGATTAAACAGCGCTCAGTAGTCAAAAGCCCTTCTCCATGGTTCCCCAAGGAGGGGGACGTCCCAAAGACATGAGGCAGTCCATGTTTTAAAAGGTTTATTGTCATGGCAGAAAGTAGATTAGCTGTAACCCCATGCACACCTAAGGGCAGACCTGAGTTAAATAGGGAGGGAGGAGTGTCTGGGAAGGAATGCTTAATTGGCTATGCCCTCTTGTCTTTAGGTATCTCATTAATATGGAGGTCTCTCAAGGCTTGAGGCCTGTATTCATGCCCTCTACCTGTCCTAGGTGACATAAACCTCTCTTTAGGAGAGGCTGTAGGGACATTGTATTACATGACTGAAAGGCGTGGATCAATGGAAGTCTTTGGCCTTGTGTCAGGAGCCTGGAGTCTAGAAGTGTGATGAAATGTATGCCATCCCTTGCAGGGTCTCTGGCCATCTCTAGCCATTGCTCCACCAGAAAGCAAGATAACCTTTCATGGTCCCACAGTCAAGGAGCCCTATGGCCACCAGGTTATATTCTGGAGTTTATGGTCAATACTGGTGCCTGAGGTCATGTTTTGATGTGTTCTGAGATATGTTATATTGAGGTCCATAAACCTTGATGCCAGTGTGCCTTTCCCAGCCTTGAGCAGACTGAATAGACCTTGCTTGCCACACAAGACCTTGACACCTAGGTGAAGTCATCTGCTTTGTTTATATTTACAGCTTCCTTCAGGACCTTAACACCTGAGTGAAGTGAGCAGCTTTGTGAACACTTGCAACTTCCTACAAGAACCTAGAAGAATATATTGCCAGCTGAGCCTGCTTTACAATATTATCCAGCTGAAACAAAGAATGGGTTTGGTGGGCTTCCCCAATATAAACAGAGTGCTGAATTTTAAACTTGTGCCTTCATCAAAGACTTATCTTGACTTCATTCTTTTCTTGCCGCCACCTCCATCCCTTATATTTCCAGCCTCCCTATCAGGTGAACCCAGTTCGTCAATGTCCATTGGGCAGCTACAAGTGGTACTCAAAATAGGGACCTGATAATGTGAAGGGGGGACCCACTGAGAAATGCTGTCTTAGGTTGAGCTCCACAGAAAATGGAAGAAGTAAGAATATCCTTCCTTGTAAGCAACAAACAACATTAATGCTAGAGGAAGTTATAAAGTGTATTTTTTGGAGGCTGTGTTATAGGAGGTGCATTAAGGGGATACAGCTAAGATGAAGAGGTGTTGATCAGATGCTGACTTTACCTATGGGTCACAGCAAATTCGGGACAGTGGAATTAAAACTAGGCATTTGTCCACAATCTAAGAGCTACTTCAGGTGAGAGGAGCAGGATTTAAGAGAGCTATTTGTCCACAGCCAAAAAGATTTGCTTCAGAAGAAAGGAACAAGGTTTATACCTCAAGTAGATTTATGTTGTCCATGGTTCCCTGAAGTAGGAATTGTAAATATACAAATGAAAGTATTGATAGACAAGTTGAGGAGGAATTGGGGAAGTTAAAAAAGCAGGGTGATCAGGAGGAACTTTCAGTAGCTACCACTGCACCTCATAAAGAAGAAGCTGAAGAGTTAGACCTTGAATATGGGAGAGAGAAAGAGTTTCAGAAAAACGGTTGTTCTCTGTCCAATACACATTAGCAAAAGAGATAGAAAATAGATATAAGCTATTTCAGAGCTCCCCTATGAACAGGAGGAACTTGGGAGACATCCTTCTTTCTCTCTGTCTCCTACTGGAGAAAACCTTAGTTCTGGTTTGTCTCTGTCTATTGTCTTTTTTTTTTTTTGATGTTCCAATCTTTCCATGTGTATCAAACAGACTCTTTATGTTAAGTCTGTGATGTACTTTCATTGTTTGAACACTTGTAGTTCTGTGTTTCATGTTAAAAAAAATGGTTAAAAACTTATCTGCTTGCTATCCACCCTTTGATTTCATGTAACTTGTTTAAAAGACAGTCTCAATGTGCACAGCAGAAACTGATAAGTACCCTGCATGGGAGCTAGGAGTCAAGGGCAGCTGGCGAAGCCCTGCCAGGAGCTGATTGTCTGTATAAACTGCTCTTAAAAGGGACAGGAGCATTTTGGGTTTCTATGATAAGGGAGATGGTGGCTGTTCTTTCCTAGAAAAATATCTGTGACAGTGTTTATTGGGTTCAGCAAGTGTTTAGATAGTTTTCTCTTTAAATACCAGCTTTAAAAAAAATGAGAATTTTTTCTGTTTTATATATATAAGATCTGTACCTACTTTATTTTTTTTCTGATTGGTTTCAAAGTATAAAAATGTTCTGTATGTCTTGGTCATTGATTATTGGATTGTAAGACATTGGGTATGATTAAAAATTTTTAACACTGATAACAGAAATTTGGCTTAAAACTAGTAACTCACCAGGCAGTGGTGGCACATGCCATTAATCCCAGTACTTGGGAGGCAGAGGCAGGTGGATTTCTGTGTTTCAGGCCACTGTGGTTTACAGAGTGAGTTCCAGGACAGCCACGGATACTCAGAAAAACTCTGTCTCGAAACACAAAATCAAACAAACAAACAAACAAACAAGAAAGAAAGAAAGAAAGAGAAAACAAACAAACAAACAAACAAACAAAACAAAGGAGTCATTCTAAACAACAACAAGTGGAACGAGCCAGCCCAGCAAGACAGGTCTCTAAAGATATTTCTAACTTGGGATAATATGTTATAGCCCAGAAACTAGGCTAATAATAGATAGGATTTAAAATAATGAGGTGTTAAAAGGTGCACTGTCATGTATTAATATATATGAAGTGGTAGCCAAACTTTGTAACATGAAGGTAATGCACTTACTGTTGTGTTAGAGAGAGTGGATTATTCTCATTGTTAAAAATTGATTTTGTTTTCTAAAATTATGGTTATACATTAATATTGCAAAAATAAAAATTATAGCTAAACTGCCAGTGTTCCATTAGTTACAGTCTACCATTCAATCATAAGAACATTTATTTTATTTTAATTTTTATTGGATATTTTATTTATTTACAATACAGATGTCATCCCCTTTCCTCATTTCCCCTGGAACACCCTATCCAAGTTTCCCTTCTACCTTTTACTTTTATACCATTTTACTTACATTCATGTTTTAAAGTCAGTATTAGGTTGAGTGTCTAGCAATACTATAGATGCACACAGTC
>NW_021605375.1:0-10135 GCF_004785775.1 Grammomys surdaster | reverse complement strand
AGTGTTTATACTTTAAAGAAAACACAAGTCCTAACTGAAATGTCACAAGTAAAGTTGTTGAAGTATTTTCAGATGTATTGTACTTGCCTGTAGCTCAGGAAGTACAAATGCATTGCAATGAATTTTAGAGTAGGTTTGTTCAGTAAGTTTTATAGTGCTTTTCTGCTGGAATGTAGCAACTTTCTTGGACATGCCATATGAAACAATGAAAATTACATGGCAGGATGGTACAAGAGTTATTGCTATAAACCAAACACACTTTCTAACTGAAATGTCACATGTAAGGTGGTTTCAGTGTTTTCAGCTGTCTTGTACTTGCCTTTAGCTCTGGAAGTAATAATCCCTTGAAATGCGCATGTCTTTACTGTAGGTTTGTTCAATATGATGTATAGTGCTTTTCTTGTGGAATCTAGCAACTTTCTTGGACATGCCATATGAAACAATGAAATATACATGGCTGGATGGTCCAAGTGTTTATGCTTTAAACCAAACACATGTCCTAACTGAAATGTCACATTTAATGCGATTTCAATGTTTTCAACATTTTTGTACTTGCCTTTACCTATGGAAGTACGAATATATTGCAATGTGCCTATCTTTACAGTACGTATGTTTAATATGTTGTATAGTGCTTTTCTGCTGGAATCTATCAAGTTTCATGCACATGCCATATGAAACAATGAAATATACATGGCTGGATGGTACAAGTGTTTATCCTTTTAACCAAACACGCTTCCTAAGTGAAATGTCACAAGTAAAGTGGTTTCATTGTTTTCATCTGTGCTGTATTTGCCTTTAGCACTGGAAGTAAAAATGCTTTGCAATGCGCTTATCTTTAGAGTAGGTTTGTTCAATACAGTATATCGTGCTTTTCTTCTGAAATCTAGCATCTTATTTTACATGCCATATGAAACAATGAACTATACATGACCGCATGGTAGAAGTGTTTATGCTTTAAAGTAAACACTAGTCCTAACTGAAATGTCACATATAACGTTGTTTAAGTCTTTTCAGCTGTAATGAACTTGCCTTTAGGTCTGGAAAAATGAATCGTTTGCAATGCATTTTAGAGTAGGTTTGTTCAATAGGTTGTATAGTGCTTTTCTGCTGGAATATAGCAACTTTCTTAGACATGCCATATGAAACAATGAAATATACATGGTCGGATGGTAAAAGTGTTTATGCTTTAAACCAAACAAAAGTCCTAACCTAAATGTCACATGTAATGTGATTTCAATGTTTTCAGCAGTGTTGTACTTGCCTTTAGCTCTAGAAGTACGAATGCATTGCAATGTGCATATCTTTACGGTACGTTTGTTCAATAAGTTGGGCAGTGCTTTTCTGCTGGAATCTAACAACTTACTTGGACATGCCATATGAAAAAATGAAGAATACATGACCGGATGGTATAAGTGTTTATGCTTTAAAGGAAATACAAATCCTAATTGAACGTTAATTAACGTTGTTTAAGTCTTTTCAGCTGTAATGTACTTACCTTTAGCTCTGGAAGTATGAATGCATTGCAATGCATTTTAGAGTAGGTTTGTTAAATATGTTGTATAGTGCTTTTCTGTTGGAATCTAGCAACTTTCTTGGACATGCCATATGAAACAATGAAATATACATGACCGGATGGTACAAGTGTTTATGCTTTAAACCAAACACATGTCCTAACTGAAATGTCACATGTAACATGATTTCAATGTGTATCAGCTGTGTTGTACTAACCTTTAGCTATAGAAGTACGAATGCATTGCATTGTGTGTATCTTTACCGTACGTTTTTTCAACAAGTCGTATTGTGCTTTGCTGCTGGAATCTAGCAACTTACTTGCACATGGCATATGAAACAATGAAGTATAAATGACAGGATGGTACAAGGGTTTATGCTTTAAAGCAAACACAAGTCGTAACAGAAATGTCACAGATAACGTTGTTTAAGTCTTTTGAGTTGTATTGTACTTCCCTTTAGCTCTGGAAGTATGAATGCATTGCAAATAGTAGGCTTTTTTAATTTGTTGTATAGGGCTTTTCTGCTGGAATCTAGCAAGTTTCTTGGACATGCGTTATGAAACAATGAAATATACTTGGCCGCATGGTACAAGTGTTTATGCTTTAAACGAAACACAAGTCCTAACTGACATGTCACATATAACGTTGTTAAAGTCTTTTGAGCTGTATTAAACGTGACTTTAGCTCTGGAAGTATCAATGCATTGCTATACATTTTACATTAGGTTTGTTTAATTTGTAGTATAGGGCATTTCTTTTGGATTGTAGCATCTTTCTTGGACATGCCATAAGAAAGAATGTAATATACATGGCCAGATGGTACAAGGGTTTATGCTTTAAAGCAAACACATGTCCTATCTGAAATGTCACATGTTATGAGCCACATTCGCCATTGCAAAATGGCGCCGGTTTCCTGTTTCCTGGTTCTTCTTGAGAGCCTTGCTTGAATGTGCACCTGCGCAAGGGGCGAAAACCAGTATGCTAATTTGGTGATATCATAAGAGCCAATGAGTGTGTGGCACGTCTCCTAAGGCTCTATATAAGCCACAGGTTTTTGGGGCTTGGCGTCCCTTGCCTCACTGCCATCTAAAAGAGCTGTACAATAAATTGCTGTCAGAAGAATCCTGAGTGTGGCGTTCTCCTTATTGGCGAGGCTGTGCGCTGCAACTGGTGCCGGAAACCCAGGGATGAAGCCGAATGTCTCGGTGTTTTATCCAGTTTTGAGGGAACCTGTTGGCTCAACAGAGGGTTCAGAACTGACGGTGTGAGATGTCTAGATGCTTTTCTGCAAGGTATGGTGGATCCTGTCTATTTTGCTATTGCTATCCCCGTTTGGGCCGTGGTAGTTTTTGTGCTCTGCTTCTGTTTTAACTGCCATACCCAAGGAAAGGAGTGTACTTGCCCTCCATGTATTCAGGAGCTGTAAGTCACAGGTAGATAACTGTGCAAGTTCGTTCCCTCTAAGCAGTATGGGTAACCACCAAATGAAGCCGCTTCTCTCAGCGATGCAGGCGTTGCTGCACGAGCGCGGTTTAAAGGTTCCCGAGAAAGTGTTGTGTAATTTTCTGCGAGATGTGGATCGGGTAGCTCCCTGGTTTGTTTCCACTGGGTCCTTGTCAAAGGGCTCCTGGGACAAGCTCGGCGGTGACTTGATTAATGAAAAGGAGAAGGGAAAGTTAAGACCAGGCACATGGCCGCTGTACAAAATGGTTAGAGCCTGTATAGAGGATGCAAAATGCCAAGACAAGGTAAGAGAGGGACAAAGAGCTTTAGCAGAACACCAGGATAGCCTATCAGAAGCAGAAAAGGATAAGAGCACTAAAAATAAAATAAAGAAAAAGGAAAAGAAAAAAGAGGAAATTAAAAAAGAAGTAGCTACAAAAAAGGAACATAAAAAACAGGAAGAGCCTAAGAGAAAACTATATCCTGTGTTAACTGAGTTTCAGAATTTAAGAATTAATGACTCCGCCTCTGAGGAGACTTCCTCGGGGGATGAAGAAGATACAGAGGATACCGACACCTCATCCTCTGATAGTGTGTTAGATCTTGAGGAACAGGCAGAGTTAGATAAAGAAGCAGTCCGTTATGAGTCTGAAAGATACGGGATGGATTCGCCTTATGCACCAGGGTATGCCCCATCTGCCCCACCATTGGAGGAAGTAGTTAGAGTTAAAAAGAAAAAACCAAAAGAGAGACAGGAAAGACTGCTGTCCAATTCTCTTATTACAGCTAAGGAAAGAAAAAAGATAAGAGTAGCCTTTCTCGTATGGGAAGATGCTAACCAAACCAGACAACATTCACAGCTAGATTTAAAACAATTAAAAGTGCTAGCCGAATCAGTACAGACTTATGGAATCAATGCCTCTTTTACTCAGGCATTAATAGAAAGACTTATGGTCAGTGCCATGACACCAGATGACTGGTATAATACTGTTAAGGCTTGCCTGACTATGGGACAATATCTAGATTGGAAATCCATTTTTCAAGAATTCTGTGCTTCACAGGCAAGACAAAATTTATCTCAGGGGCATCCACAATGGAACTTTGACATGCTTACAGGGCAGGGACAATGGGCTATCAATCAAATGGCCTACCCTGTAGAAGTATATGAGCAAATTAATAAGGCAGCTGTAAAAGCATGGAAAAGTCTCCCTAACAAAGGACAGGTTTCAGGAAACTTGACAAGAATTATTCAAGGAAACAATGAGCCATTCTCAGACTTTGTGGCAAGGATGATGGAGGTGGCAGGAAGGATTTTTGGAGATCCTGAGATGGCCATGCCTCTCATAGAACAACTAATTTTTGAACAGTGTACTAGAGAATGCAGAAATGCTATTACACCTTGGAAAGGAAAAGGACTAAATGCATGGATGAAGGCTTGTAGAGAAATGGGAGGACCTCTATCTAATGCCGGATTGGCAGCTGCTGTTTTAGCGGCTCAGAGGGCCTCTAATGTTAAATGTTTCAGGTGTGGAAAGCTGGGACACATACAAAGACAATGTAGGGTGCCTAACGCTACTAACAACAATCGTCCAAAGGTGCCTGGAATGTGTCCTAGGTGTAATAAAGGAAAACATTGGGGAAATGAATGTAGATCAGTTAAAGACGACAGAGGACGTACAATTTCTCCTCTGCCAAAAAACGGCCAATGGGGCCCACATCCCCAGGGCCCGCAAATATATGGGGCGATAGAGAACCTACAGAACAACCCTCAACAACATCAAAGGATAAGACAATCAGGAGAGCCACGTCAGGTTCAGCGGGACTGGACCTCTGTGCCACCGCCAGAGCAGTACTAACACCTACCATGGGGTGTCAGCCTATACCTTCTGATTTTTCAGGACCCTTACATGAGAATACAGTAGGACTAGTGCTAGGAAGATCATCTATGACTCTAAGAGGATGAATTGTTCACCCCAGAGACATAGATCAAGATTATGAGGGACAAATAAAAATCATGTGCTCATCACCAAGGGGGATTAGCTCTATAGCTCCTGGTGATAGAATTGCACAGCTATTAGTCCTCCCTAGTTTACATTCATTCTTTCCTTGTAAAGGTTTAACTAGAGGCATGAAGGGATTTGGCTCCTCTGGAGGACAGAATGTATTTATTTCATTAGATTTAGATTAACGCCCTACCTTAGAGTTGAAAATTCAAGGAAGGCTTTTCACAGGCCTCCTAGACACAGGAGAAGATACTACCATTATCTCTACCAATTGATGGCCAAAGAACTGGCCTGTTAATAGCTCTTCACAAACCTTACAAGGTCTTGGGTTTGAGTCTGCTCCTGATGTTAGTGCAAGAGTATTGCACTGGGAAGATTCCGAAGGCAGACGAAGGACAGTTGTTCCTTATGTCTTGCCACTTCCAGTTAATTTATGGGGAAGAGATATTCTTAAACAAGTGGAATTTAGGCTCACCAATGATTATTCTACACAGAGTCAAAAAATGATGAAAGAAATGGGGTGTGTCCCTGGAAAAGGACTGGGGAAGGCCTTACAAGGCAGGACCAGCCCTGTTTCTATTACAGAAGAACAAGACAGGAAAGGACTGGTTTTTTCCTAGGGGCCATTGAGGGTGCATTGCCTATACCTTGGTTGTCAGAGGAACCTGTATGGGTTCCTCAATGGCCGTTAACCTCTGAAAAACTAGCAGCTGCAAAAGCTCTAGTTAAAGAACAACTAAAACTAGGACATTTAGAAAATTCTCAGTCACCATGGAATACGCCTATATTTGTGATTAAGAAAAAAATCAGGTAAATGGAGGTTATTACATGTTCTTAGAGCTATTAATAATCAGATGCAATTATTAGGATCAATTCAAAAGGGTCTGCCACTGCTGACAGCCTTGCCTAGACATTGGGAGATTATAATAGTAGATATTAAAGATTGTTTTTTCTCTATAGCTTTACATCCTAAGGACAAAATTAGATTTGCTTTCACTCTCCCAAGTATTAATCATGAGGAACCAGACCACCGATATCAATGGAGGGTCCTGCCACAAGACATGGCCAATGGTCCCACTATGTGTCAAATATATGTCTCTTCTGCTATTGAACCAGTTAGAAAACAGTTTCCTAAGGTTAGAATTTGTCATTTTATGGATGATATACTCTTGTGTACCAATAACAAAGAAGTTTTACACCAAGTGTTCTCTCTGTTAGTTTCTACCTTAAAACAGAAAGGACTATCTATAGCGCCTGAAAAGTTTCAGGAAGGAGAGATAGGAAAATTCTTGGGAGTGATAGTTACTCCTGAGTATATTAAACCACAGAAGGTTACTATTAGAAGAGATAAAAACATTAAATGATTTTCAAAAGTTACTAGGAGATATCAATTGGATTCGTCCCTATTTGAAATTAACTACAACTGAACTTCAACCCTTATTTAAAATACTTGAGGGAGATTCTAACATTACTTCATTGAGAACTTTGACCCCTGAATCGTCTAAAGTATTGGATAAAATAGAGATGGCCATACAACATGCTCAACTAGATAGACTTAACCCCGAATTATCTTTTCAGTTATGTATTCTTCCCTCTCCTCAACAACCAACTGCAGTACTGTGGCAAGAGGGACCCTTGCTATGGATTCACCCACATAGCTCCCCCAGGAAGACCTTAGGCTATTATCCTGCCTTAGTTGCAGAATTGGCTTTAAAGGGACTTCAACTGTCCGTGATGCATTTTGGACAATATCCTAATACAATTGTATGTCCTTATACTATGTATCAAATTCAAGTTTTATGTGCATCTCAAGATGCTTGGGCAATTTTAAAATGCTCATTCCCTGGAAATATTGATAATCATTATCCTAAACATTCCTTGTTACAATTTACTCTTTCTAACTCATTTATATTTCCCAAAGTTACTAAGACAGATCCTATTCATCAAGCATTGGATATTTATACCGATGGTTCTAAGACAGGCATTGGTTGTTATGTGGTTAATAATGTCCCTACTCGAATTCAGTTTGATTATACATCTCCCCAATTAGTAGAATGTGCTATTGTAGCGATAGTGTTGCAAAGATTTTCAGAGACTATAAACATAATTTCAGATTCGCATTATGTTGTAGGAGCTGTTAAACAATTAGAAGTGGCTGATTTTATTCACCCTAAAAGCATGGTTACTGAGATATTCAAAGACATTCAAAACCATATTCTTAGTAGATGTCACCCATTTTTTATTCAACACATGAGAGCACATTCATTGCTTCCTGGACCTATGTCTCAGGCTAATGCTATTGCTGATAAAGCCGCTAAAAACCTATTTTGGGTAAGTTCGCCATTAGAGGGTGCAATTGATTTTCATAAACTTTATCATGTACCAGCCAATACCCTGAGATTAAAGTTTCATTTAACTCGTGCAGAAGCACGAGATATTGTTCTGAAATGTACCTTCTGTGCAGAATTCAGACCCTCTCCATCTATAGGAGTTAGTCCCAGAGGTCTACAACCCCTTCATATCTGGCAAATGGATGTTACACATTGCAATGCCTTTGGAAAACAAAAATTTATTCATGTATCTGTGGATACATGCTCTGGCATCATCCACGCCACCCCCCCTTGCGGGAGAAAAAGTGTCACATGTTATTACTCACTGCCTTGAAGCCTGGGCTGCTTGGGGCAAGCCCCTTCAGGTGAAGACTGATAATGGACCAGCCTATACGTCTAAAACCTTTCAACAGTTTTGCTTAAGGCTTGGTGTCCATCATATAACTGGCTTGCCATATAATCCTCAGGCACAAGTGATTGTGGAACGTGCCAATGGCACGTTGAAAACTTATTTACAAAAACAAAAGGGAGGAATAGGCCCCAACATGGGACCTAAGACATCTATCTCCCTAGCCCTATTTACCTTAAATTTTTTAAATCTGGATTCTGATGGACAATCTGCTGCTGACAGACATGTGGCTCCAAGTCCTCAAAAAGAATATGTTAAATGGAAAGATGTCTTAACTAACCAATGGAAGGGCCCGGATCCAGTTTTAGTGAGATCCAGGGGAGCTGTTTGTGTTCTTCCACAAGATCAAGAAAATCCAATCTGGATACCAAGCAGACTGACCAGAACTGTGAAAGAGGACTCACCAACCCCTGAAGAAAATGCTAAAGATCCTGTTGATAATCTGCCTGCTTGAGAGAGCGATAAGTATACCATTGTGGGCTGTGGTAAGATCATGGCCAGTTCCCATTCCAGTACATTCCCACTCTACAGTACTGCCAATGTTTACATCATCGAGCTGTCAGCTGGAGGCACCATGTGCCATACCTTTAAACAAAGAGACTGTCAAGTATAATGCATCAAAATTTAGATTAAATGATACCTTGTGTTTCACCATAACAAACAGGGCAGAGACCCCATGCGTCGTACTTCGCAATGCTACATTGGGACACTGGATTGATCCCCTTGGAGATTCCCAAATAGGCACTGGTGTCTTGCTCGAGGTACTCAAAAACATAGTGGCAAGACAATCTGAGGCCAGTGGAAATACATCAAACAAAAAACAGTCCCCTGTGAATATCACTACATTATTGCTAAAAAGTAAGGTAACCATACTTGAACGATCATATTGGCAAACCAATAATGCCACTAATGTCAGAGTGTGGCCATGGTGCCCTCCAGATCAGTCCTTTCCACCAGTGTTTACGCACTGCCAATCTAAAAGGATGCCTAAGGTAGAAGTATCTCGAGGGTTCACTTTATCGCCGTCTCTAAAAAGGATGGCTATGACAGGAAATAAAACAAGGAATGTAAACGAATGGCCATTTTATCAATGGGTGTTGACAAATTTAGCGGGGGCTGCTACCAGTTTATCAGCCTTTGCAACTCTAGGTGAGTCACAACATGACATTTGGAATGTATCAGCAACCAGAACTAATAATACGCCAGTGATATTGAATGATATTAAATATAATAACTTGTTGGCAAATTATTCAGCCAAAAGGGCAGCAGTTTGTGTTTCGGCTCCCTTCTTTTTTATTTTAGCAGAATTTAAAAATAAAAGCAGCATATTAGATTGTGCGAATGTCACCTGCCAGTTGACAGAATCCTGGAATGGGTCCGCATCTTTAGCACTGCTGGTGCGGGTTCCGACATTTGTCCCTATACCGGTGGATGCCGATCCCGATAAATTTCCAATAATCTCCTTAATTAGAGAAAAGAGAGTTTGGCATCACGGCAGCCATTGTGACGGCCGTTGCAATGTTGGCTGCTGCAGCGGTGACTGCTAGTATTGCCCTAGCCAAAAAAGTTCAAGCAGCAGAAACAATAAATAATATAGTGAATGCCTCGGCAGATGCTATGGTAAAACAGCATAAAATGAATAGCCATTTGATTTCTGGGATACTGCTTGCTAATCAGCGAATAGATCTATTACAAAGCAAAATGGAAGAAATTGCTGATATTCTTCAAGTAAGCTGTGTAAGTCATACTAAACACATGTGTATCACACCCTTGAAATATAACAATGAGTCTTTTACAGAAAGTACTAAATTATTTAATTTTTTTGCAAGGAAATTGGTCACAACAGGCTGAGGAGCTACAAGAAGAACTCCTGCTCAAGATTGCTGTTTTGAATGGGACCAGGATAAACCCGATTGATGTTGGAGACTTCACTTCCTGGCTCACGTCTGCCTTCTCCTTTTTTAAGGAGTGGGTGGGGGTGGGAATGTTTGGCTGTATGATCTTTGGGGGAGTGCTGATCACACTCTGGTTGCTCTGAAAATTTAAAAAACAACATCGTAGAGATAAAGTACTTATCACTCAAGCACTGCTTGCCATAGAGCAGGGAACATCCCCTCAAGCTTGGTTGAATCTGCTTAAACAATAAGACACTATCATTAAATGGGATATCCTGAGGGTTCGTGTTCCCATTGCACCAGGAATCCTGAGTGGTAGTCCTCCACACTTCCCAGGGCTTGGGTTCCCATTGCACGGGACATAAGTGTGGAGGGTCTCAATACTGTTTAACTACCTTGAACGCCTTACTGGTAGAATGGTGGGCTTGATCGGCGAAATAACAGTTGGAAAATTGTTGTAGCAATTTAATAAAAAAGGGGGAGTTGTTAGGAGCCGCGTTCGCCATTGCAACATGGCGCCGGTTTCCTGCTTCCTGGTTCTTCTT
>NW_021605374.1:0-10053 GCF_004785775.1 Grammomys surdaster | reverse complement strand
TTCAAAGGTGATGGTCAGACAGCTTAACCAATACAGGAAGGTTCAGATTCAGTGAGAGTCCTGGGCTATGTTGCAGAAAGACTTATCAAAACCACATTTAATTAACTGGCCTCTCAGCACACCCATCAATATGCATATTGGCACAGACATGCATATGCCCCTCCCTCCACACACACCAGAAATCATAAGTGAGCAGGAAAAAATAAGGAGACCTCAATGCTGGAGGAAGCATTGAATGTAGAAAAGCTGATGCTTCAAGTGAGACCCAGGACACCTCTCTGTCCCTTGGGGACTATACACACTTAGTGAGTAAATTCTTCTGCACACTAGGTTGAGAGAGTTCTGGAAATTTTTCTCTTGGAGCCTCACATCTCTCAACCCAACCCTCAGCCTGAGAGAAGCCTTTCACACATCCCTGTTCATCCAGTAAGCTCCTGAATATAAGCTCCAGGAAAGAACCCTAGCAACACTGACAGAAACCAGGACTGACAAGGTGCTCCTCAGGCTCTGTCAGTGTGTATCAAGGTCTAGGCAGTGGGAACAGACAATTTTGCAATGCAGGGGAAGAGAGAGAGAAAAGATACAAGCCCCCACCCCACCTCTATTTTAAATAATCTTTTTATTGGATATTTTATTATATTTCAGATGTTATCACCTTTCTCCAACCTCCCACCCAGAAATCACCTATTCCATCCAACCTCCTCCTCCTTCAATGAGGATTTACCCCCACTCACCAACCTATGCTTGAATTCCCCCAACTGGGGCATCCAGCCTTCAAGGGACCAAGGACCTCTTCTCCCACCTATGTCTGACAAGGCCATCCTCCCCTACATATGCAGCTGGAACCATGGATCCCAAGCAAGTGAGTTACAGGCCCTGACTTCATCACTCAATGTTCTGTGCTACTACATAGGAGGCACCCATATAGAACCCCTCTAGCATAAAGGCATGTAGGGGTGTAATGTGTTTTCAACATATCTTAATGAACTGTGGCTTGGAGCTGAGTAGGAGGGATTGCTTGCCAATCACCCAGTTTCTTGAAAGAGGCTAACTCCACTGAAAGTCTTGTAAATGATCACAGAAATGAAGAACTAAAAATACATAGGAGCGTGTCTGGACAAGGTAGAGGATGGTTATCTGGGCTTGACTGTGTTTATGGTTAGACATGAGTCCACAAACTGCCCCTGATGCTTCATGCATCCTACCTGCTGCTGCTGCTGCTGTTTGGTACACTTGTCGTATATCTTCAAGCTGGTCTCCACACATAGCCTGTTTGTTTTCTTAGTACAATCTTCCAGTGCAATCTGCTCCCTTAGCAGCTGCCTGTTCTCGTTCCACAGAATTTTTACTTGATTCTTTATATGAAGAGACTCTGTCAGGAGCTGACAGTTCCTGATGCTGAACCACAAAGAAGAAATGGTGATTTGCAGGCAGCATCCATCTTCCTCCCACTTCTCCAAGTACCATCCCTTCTCACCATGGGCCCTGGTCCCCAGACAGACGCAGACTACAGACCAGAGCAGCCATAGAACATCACATATAAGAAGGTCAAATCGAGAAGAGAGTAACATTCCAGAAGACTCAAAGTACTTCTGAAAACCGTGACACCAACAGGGTCTCATATATCTAGCAGAAGAGTACATAGGCCCCATGATTGTCTCTATGTCCAGGTATTAGAAAACCACCTGTAGGTAGAGAGAGGGCAAACCTTATCTAGAAGAGGAGAACATACTCAACAGATATACAATCATTCTATGTGTCTCATGCAAACCAGATCTATAAATCTGTTTTCAGGGCCCAGAGACTCAAGGTTGACTGGTATCTCCATTAAGGTGCACACCTTTTCTATCTAGAGGATACTGAGTTGGGAAGGACAATGATTGGAGGGGCTCACAGAGTCATCACACCTCATCAAAATGAGTCCAAGAGGTAAAAATCCTAGAGCCTTTCTTTGAGGGAGGCAAGCTTCCTGTTGAAAGGCAAACAGTATAGAACCAGGCCCTTACTTTGTTTGAAAGTTAATGATGGACAGACATATTCTGTGCCTAGTGCTGGGGTAATGACACTGATAGTCACTCACCAGGAAAGTTGATTTTCTTTAGTCAGCTCCTTGCACTTGTACAAGGCCTCACTGATCTTCTGAGGAATTTTCTTGAGATCGCTCATTACCTGGTCGTGTTGCATCTCAAGCATCATGTTCTCAAAGTTGGTCCTGTGGGAGAGCATGGCCCAAGGAGCATATAATCCTCTGAACTAAGGTTTCAAGCATTACATAAATTCAACTTGACTCATGGACTACCCCAACCCATACATGCCACATCCTGGCTGCTTTGAACTGGGTCCTCTTGGTGCTTATTAAACTTGATAATCTTAGTCTGAGTCCAGTAGAGTTATGGAACTAAAAGAAGGGAGCTGACCTGCTGTAGGACCCAGACGGGGCTTTTAAAAATAGATTAGGTCTTTAAAAACTGTCCAAGAGCCTGTGTCACAGTCCTGGGTCCAACTTTAATCTGGCATGGTTCTTTTTCTGTTTCTAAATAAGGTTTTCTCAATCCTTGTTTCTATTGCTACCTAAATTCCCAAAGGACATAATCACTATTTACAAGGTAAAGGGTTTATTATACATATCAGGAGTTTCCAATGACTATCAGAGGTGGGCACAGAGGTCATGTGTTGGGCTGCTACAAGTGAGTCTCCATGGCCTCATCACTCTCATTACCTGAAAAGTGAGTCAGGTAAATCCTCAGGCCCCATCACTCTACACAGACTCCCTGGATCTTAAGTGAAACACACACACACACACACACACACAGAGAGAGAGAGAGAAAGACAGAGAGAGAGAGAGAGAGAGACAGAGACAGAGAGAGAGACAGAGAGAGAGAGAATCATATTATCAAATAAATACAGTAATGTGGCATTATCTCAGAGTATAATGAACACAAATTGAAAAAAGCATGATGACTTTCAGCAAATCCAGTCACACTGAAAGGCAGCATGCAGAATCAGGTCCTTCCAGCTATTGACAGGACTAAATGAACCCAAAGCATCTCTAGGAAGTTGCAAAAATGATTTCCCATAAACAGAGAGCAGATAGCATCTCCCACAAAGCAACACCAGTCCAGGCTTCTTAAAATGTATGATGAGAGCTCACACATTACTACTATTATTTCCAGACTGGATTCATTGCAAGGGCTCTGAATTAATTTTGGAGGAATCAAAATAGCCTTTGGCCCCATCTCACTCCTATGTGAACTTCAAGTTCTGTGTCTGAAATCCTAACAGCAAAATGAATTTGGACATGAGGACAGCCTGGAGTTGTAGCCTCCTATGACATGAGAAATCTGGGAACAACAGAGAGGACCCAAGACAGTCAGCTGAAAACTGGACATAATGACTACCTGTTATTCAAATCCCTGTTAGCATAATGTGCCAGGATTCCCCGGAGTTCGTCTCTCTCCTTGTTCATCATCTCAAGATCCCTTTTGAGCTTCTCCAACCTCTTCATTCTCTGCTCTTGCTTACTCATGGTGTAGGCTTGGGATGATTCTTCCCCAACAGACCCTTTAGGTAGATAAACACAAGTAAACTTGTAGTGAAATATGACAGGGAAAGGAGAAATCATGCTTAGTCCCAAACAGAAGCCTGAGGAAGAGAGAATTCTAAAGACACAGTGAATTTCTGAAAGAGCAAGAAAGCTGTCTTCAGGGTGGTCTCCTCACCTATGTCCCTGCTCCCCACCCCCATCACTAGACATATGGCTCAGTCCTTACTGCAGTCCCACAAACCATGGAATGCATAAACTTTCCCAGTCAAGAAGAAATTGAGGGCAGTGTCAGCTTATATCTTACAATGTAGTCTGTACTGCTTAGCACAAAAATGATTGAACATAAACACAAGCACCAAACATCTCCCACAAGCCACCACCTATCCATGCTTCTTAACTGCATGGAGAGAGATCACACACTACTACATATACCTCAGACTGTGATTGAACATCATGTGTGTTCAAGCCCAAAGTATCTGAGATATGATACATGACAGGGGAATATCCCTCTCTGTCCTTGGCATCACATATTCAAGTGAGCTAAAAGAACCTATTGAGGATGAAATCCTTCAGCACTCTATCTTGAGAGCAAGACTTTATTATTCTCACAGAACTTCCTCCTGGCATCCTTTGCCACTAAGCAGGAAATTCAGATCTCTCAGCAAAGGAACTTCAGGCTTGTCAATTCCTGGATCTCTGCTAAACTAATCATCAGAAATTCTTGATTCTGGGTCTGCCATTGAGGAATGTGGAGGCTCCAGATGATAAGCACTTCTCCTGTTAGGACCTGCTCAAGCCCCCCTCTTCCAGGAAGCTCCCCCAAGCACAGCCCAGGACTCACTGTGTCTTCCCCAGAGCCATATCCTTCTTCCTGGTTTATGAAATGTCTTCTGCCTAGGTCTGGTCTCTGGTTGTAGTCTATCATCCCTCCGAAATAACCTGCGCAGCATGGACAACATGACTGCTTGTGAACCCAGCAGCTCTGAAGGAATACTCCACAGGCAGTTGGTGTCACCACAACACAGAAGATTCTAGGGTTCTCCTGGAAACAAGAGAATGTCCAGGGAAGTGACTACTGATGATGTCATTGGGAACTGCCATGGCCTACCTGCTGACCAGATTGCTTCATTTCACCTGTTTCTGAGGTGCCCTTTCTTGAAGTCTCTCTTTTGACTCAGGGGATACCCCTTGGCAACTTCTCCTTTCAAAGCTAGAGATTTATCTCTGCTTCATTACAAGTCAAACATTTTGGATGTGGAATGTTGGTTAGGGCCTTGGCATGGGTAGCTCATCTTTTTTAGGACCTAATGCTCTAGGATCCTTGTTTGAGGGAGATTCTTCTCCAGGATAACTCTCCCCCTGTGCTCCATTCATGTGACACAGTCCAATTCCCCAGGTGATCCTGTTTCCCAGAGGCAAAAATTATTCCCCTGAACCTTTAACTTTATGCTAATTGAATTATATTTTCTTATTGTGCACATGCCTTAAGCAGAGACATTGTTCCAATATATTCAGATATGTGTTTTCACAATAACATCTTTTTTCAATATAAGCTCCCTTGTTCTTGGCAATATAGAAAGGAGTTCATGTCCAGGGGGAATATCGAATTGTACAGTTTATGTGTCTTCTTCAAAAGATAAAATCCCAGTACAACCAGACACAGTAGGCATCTATAAGCAAAGGTCAATAGGACATTGCATTGCTGCTCTGTAGTTCTATTAGCTACCACTTCTCCAATATCTACCTTTCTGAGTTCCAGTTCCAGGGCAGAGGGTGTTGGTGTTTGAGCTATGATCCTGTATTTAAAAGATACTCAAGACTCAGTAGGATGAATAGAAGCTGGAAAGGCCTCACATCCAATGAACCCTCCATTTCAATGGGTCTATAAGCTCAGGAGGGAGTGTGTTTGGCAATGTCATCTGTGGCTTCTGCCTTCTTGAGCTAGGTATGCTGAATTTAGGGTACAAGGTGATCTCACCTCTCAGGTGTCAGAGTGGAAAAATCATGTAAGTCCTTACCAAACTGTGTTGTCCTGGGCTACCTCCTTCAGCCAGGTAGTATCACTATGACAAGATCATAGGTGGCAATTATGCAGAGAAGTGGCAGTAAATGTATTGATCAAAATGCAAAGGATTTGGAATAATAGTCAATCCTAGTACAGAAAAATATGAATTCCACTATGTGGTTGTGGTCTTCATGAGAAAGGCAAGAATAACAGGATTAGTTTCTTAAATAAAAGTATGAATTTCATTGTATAGTCTTGCTCTTTGATTTTATATTTCTAAAAGAGATGAATTAATGATCAGAATGTTTAGAAAAATCTATTTAACTAACTTGTGAACCTCTGCAGACACAATCTGCTTCCCAACAAGTTAATACTTCTCTGTCCATTGTGTTTTGTGCTAGTCAGCAATTCAACAGAAAAGTGTGTTGAATAATTTGTTGTAGTATCGCTATGACAAGGATGAAAGGTTACTAGGGATATGTTGGGGAAGTCAGAAGTCCACTCTGTCTTTCAGTTAGTGGTGTGAATTGCCTTTATGGAGAACTCAAGGACCTGGATAATGAAAAAGAACTAGAGTTGGCCAATGATGATCTCTGAGCCTGGGAAGCAATGGGGGAGATATTCCAATCAAATATTATGGGGATGAATCCCTCTGCCGGGGACCTGAACCTGCTCACACTCAGGGTCACTGTGGAAGAGGTGGAAGGGGCATAGCTGGTGGTGAATCCTTCACAGAGGAAGGGAACCCGGAGTTACCTGGAGGGCTCACTGGAAACTTACTGACTCCTGGGACCTGTCCCATTCTAGGGTCAGGTCTGGAAGAAAACTGCACTTGTGTATTTTGCTGGTTGCCGGGTGATACTGTACTGATCTTAGATCACACTTGGAGATCAACTGCTCTGTAACTAATAAGTGGTCTCTGTGTACACACAAAGCAGTTTCCCAGAGAACCAGCTGATAGCACAGTCAAAGAATGAATCTGAGTTTGTCAGTGACTTTTCCACCAGATTTCTGATCTCACCTTCCCATCTGATCTACTAAGAACAGCTTTCTGGAGCAGTCATGCATTACAGGCAAAACATCAAAAATAACAATAGTAAAAACAACAACAATTATTATTTATTACTATTATTATTAAAATCTTACTGTCAATACCTGAAAGATTCAGAGACAGAAAGTGTCAGCAGGGAATGGATTTGTCTGAAATGGAGGCTGACTCAGGAATTACTGACTGAGATCTCAATTACAGCATCTCAGGAATTTCATGCACAGCATTCCCAGACTAGTCTGAATAGGAAATGTAAAGGAAAACAAACTCCTGTCAATCTTTTCCATGATTACACTTTTTTTCACAGGGTGCCAAACACTGAAACTTTTATTTAATTAATTTCATTTCAGTTTATATTTTTGAGAGAGGATCTCATCATGAGCTTTGAATGGCTTAGAACTCGCTATTCATTATTTATTTATTTATTTACTTACTTATTCATTTATTGTAGGTATGTGAATGAATATTATGATGCATACATGGATGTCAGATCATAACTCGGTGTGGTGGTCACAAGAAGCAAGGGTTGAGAGGAACACAAAATAAAAAAGCTCTGCTTTTCTCTGATGTGTCTTTTAGGTCACTCCGTAGAAAACTCAAACAGCTGTCAGTGTGTGAACTTCCATTTGAGTGGGCCATCCATTCTGCTTCCTTGTACTATGAGTCTGACTTGTGTCAGTACCATGTTTTTATTTCATGTGGCATAACTTGAACTCAGATAGTGAGTTACCTTCAACAGTGTCCTTATTTATGGGGACTGCTTTGGATAGCCGTGTCTTTTGTGCTTCATCATGAATTTTAAAATTGCTTTCTCATTCTGTGATGAATAAATTTGGCATCTTATTGATATTACATTTAGTTTATAGATTAATTTGGTAGAATGGTCATTTTCCCAATGTTAAGCTTACCAATCTATGGTTGTGATACTGAGTACCTGCCATGACAGCTATCCAGCAAACACCAGCTTATTGAGCAGGACAACCCAGTATGACCATTCAGGTAAGGCCATTCCTTGTATCCGCAAAGAAGAAGTGACAGAGAGCAGCTGGGCCTGAAATTATTTGTCAGATTTGAAAAATGGCTTGCAAGGGAACTGTGGACTACGCACTGTGCTGGAGTAAAAATAAAACACCACATTTCTCCAGTGGTCTATATATATTATATTGAAAAATAACTGTGTAGCCACGTATAAATCAAACACTATACATAGCCACCATTGAAGTGAAGGTCATTATTATATCTGAAGTGCAGGAACCTGCCAGGGTTCCACTTGTGAACCCCTCCATCTGTGAATCCCCAGACTTACCATCTCCAGGAAATCCATGCTCACTGAAGAGTTACTATCATCAGCAAGAGTGGGCTGCATGCAAATCTTCCCAAGATAAAGCACTGAACTGTAAAAGGGATATGAATGAAGAAAGAACCAATACCACTGCTAATAGAGTAGAGCAGAGAAGGGACACACAGTTTCAACTAGCCTTGTTGACTCTCAGGCCCATGGATGTGACACAGCATCCTCCTACTCACCTCCATGTACCACAGTGGTTTTTTTTTTTCCTAAAATTGATTTCATTATGGGTAAATACTTTCCCCTCTATAACCAGTTTCAATAGTGATAAATAGTTTTCCTTCACAAGCCTGACTGCCTAGGGGTTGATGTCAAAAGTATCCCCTCTCCAGGAAAAACACATAGGGATGGGTATGGCCCTCATGCCTCACTGGACAATGACAGGGGGACTGGAGCCATTACAAGGTCCCCTTCAATTACTGGAGGTCAGGCCTCTATCCCCGCCTTTGCAAGATTAGAATTGCCACAGCCCTTCCATACTTAGAGAAGGGAGGAGATGTCAGGGGCAGCCCTGCTTACACACTGAAGGCCTACAATCAACCATAGGCCTAACATCAGCAATAGGCCTGTCATACATGTACACTAACACCAAGTCTTGGGTCTCAGTGGCAAAACATTGAAACAGATGGCTATAAGCTAATGTAAAGAGGCAGCTTTTGTGGAAATCTACAAGCCTGAGTAGTCACAGACCTTGTAAATAGGTAGCCATGGCAGACAATAGCAACTTAGATAAGGTCAAGCGAGTCATAGGCAGAGTCAGAGTGACTTGTCCCCTGAACCTTCACCCAGCCGATACCCAGTTCTAAAGATATCTGTATTCCCCCTGAACACCCAAACTCCAGTGTCATTCCCTTCCCCACATCTTGCCTTTCTGTGTTTATAACCCCTGTGTGAATGAATTACAATTTGAGAAAAAATAAATTATATGAATATATATATATATATATATATATATACATTTATATATATATGTGTGTGTGTGTGTGTGTATTTGTGTGTAAAGAAAACAGTAATGACAGCCATAGTGTGGGATTGTACATTGCAGTGTTAAGTACATCACAAGCAGAACTTAACTGGCAGATAAGAAGACAGCAGGACACTTTACTGGAATCATATTATGAAGAGACCCGAATGCAGATGAAGGTGGGTAGGGATGAGTGGGTCATCTCTCTGTTTAAATTTATTTAAATGTACCCAGGAAATGATTTGTTTTCTGAATCATGGGCTCAGTCTTAGTTTTTGGTGAACATGATTCTAGAATTCAGTACTAGCGTTTAAATCACTTTTGTGAAAATCTTATAGGCCAAAGAAGGAACCAGACCTGGAGCTTCAGGAAGAAGCTTGGTCTTCTCTGGGGCTACTGGTTTCTGAGAACCAGCAGAAGGCCAGTAATAAGAACCCAGGTGAGGTGGTCTCTGTGGTCCCTGAACCAAAGCCACTGCTTTCCCACTGGGCCAGGGAACCATCCTTTGGGACTCTGGGGTGCCTGGACTCCTGCCCCCTAGCTCTCTAAGAGCCTCATACTCCCATCTTAGAGTGAGAGGTTGGTGTTCCGGTTCCTACAGGTCCTTTAAATAGGACCACCCAGATCCTTGGAGCCACCTTTTGTCTATGTGTGCAGCTAGCTCTTGATGAGCACTCCTTTTGTGCCCCATAGCCTGCTCTCGCTCCATGAGTAACATGTCTGCTTTGTGGTATTCCAGCACATGGGTGGGCCTCCAAACTCAGGGTTAGGAAGTTATAATGCAGGAGGGAAGGACTGGGAATGGGAAACTGAGGTCACATGGTAAGATTTGGGATGGGCTGGCAGGGATAAATATAAAATTATTCACATTTAAATGTTGGCAACATGGGTTCTGTTTGTTTAATGAAGTATTATTGGGTTGGAAAACACACCTGTGGGTTATGTGGAGCCTTGGTTGATAGGATAAGACGCATCCTACCTACTGCTGCTTGGTCCATGGGTCATATATCTTCATGCTGGCCTCCACAAACAGCCTTGTTGTCTCCTCACAGCACACTGCCATGTTATCTCTGGCCTCAAGGGAGTCATTAAATCTATGTCCTCATCACTGAAACCAAGGAATTCATGGAGGAAGGCAAGATTG
>NW_021605373.1:2188-8945 GCF_004785775.1 Grammomys surdaster | reverse complement strand
TCTATTAAAGAACTTGCTGAATCAGTTCAGAAGTATGGGTTTGATGCCAATTTCACAATCATGCAGCTCGAGAGATTTGCCACTATGGCAATGACTCCAAGTGATTGGCAAAATACAGTAAAAGCTGCCCTCCCTAACATGGGACAATATATGGAGTGGAAAGCCTTGTGGCATGACGCCTCTCAGATGCAGGCAAAAGCCAACGCTAACGAGTAAGGCAATCAAAGACAATGGACATTTGATCTGCTAACAGGACAGGGACAATAGGTTAATGACCAGAAAAACTACGAATGGGGAGCATATGGCCAGATCTCCGCTGCCGCTATTAAGCCATGGAAGGCCCTCTCGAAGAAGGGTGGGGCTGGAGGAAATTTAACAAAAATATTGCAAGGCTCTCAAGAGCTGTTCTCAGACTTTGTGGCTTGCCACGCCCACCTCGCCAGCAAGGATGACGCAACAACAGGATCCTTCCTCATGCACTTTATTGGGGAACACACCATTGATTGTAAAGCGAAAGACCCCAAGCCCGAAATGGGTGCTGCTTAAATAGTTATCACAACTGTGTATAAGTGTCTAATAGGTGCTTCTTGCAGAACTTCATTTACATACTGCTTGGGAGGGTGAGGAGCTGTGTCTGAAAGATACGCAGGCTCACAGCAGGTGTTTACTACCCTGAATGCAGTTGTTTTCCACCTCAAACATCGGTGACAAGTGCCATCTTCTAATGGCAGCTCCTTACATCTCCCCCTATTTTATTTTTTAAGAGCAGGCACTGGCCAATGTCCCTGTCTTAGGCTAGTTGATGTGCCTCCATAGCCAGCACCAAAGAATCGTGAGTTCCCTGTTTTAGGCAACGAGGGTTGCACCCACACCTGGCATTCTTGCCAGTAAGAATGTGCACCCAGATTGTGGCCACTCGTAATGCCTGTCATGGGGCAGACTCACAACTAGTGGTGTGCCTCTGGCTTATGGCATCAACCTATTCCTGTCGTTGGGACCAATGGCAGCTGGCCAGGAGAAGAAAAGACGGAGCTGCCCTTGGCCTGTCTGGCGCGGTACCAAACATGACTCAAACTCAAGCCCGATCAAGCAAATTCCATCTTGGGGGAATAAGCGATCAAGGACTGATAGTTTAAGATGGTCTCCCTTACCCTACCAGGTGCAATGGAAACAAGTCCTCTGGGTGCAAGGGCTAAGGGAGACAGAAAGAGAGGCAAACACCCGTCCCTGTGCAATGGAGCCATCTCCCAGGGGTGCAAGGGCTGTTTGCCTCAAAATCAGGTACCAGAGCTACACAGACAGGACCAACCAGGCCAAGACTCCTCACCGACCCAGTGCAATGGGCTGAACCCTTGGGGTGCAATGGCTGAGGGATCTGTTTGCTGGCTATTCCCTTAACATAGACAACCAGATTTCGGGAGATGCACCTTGTTCAAGGGCTAGCAATACTTAAGTAATTAGTACTTTGTCTCTTCGTTGACGAAATTTAAGTCTGAAAAGCAACCGTAGACACAATACCAGTCCGCAACAAACTGCAGCCCCAAAGAGAACTACCCCTATCCATTCCTTAAAGTAAGAAAATGCAGAAGTTAGCCAAGAAGTAAAATCTCCCATAGTGATAGGATTGATGCGGGTTCCATTCAGCACTGTAATCTCCATCAACAGAGGATTCTGCAACCGCTCCGCTTGCTGGGACCAATTGCCTTTTAAAAAATTAGACAACAGGTTACCATCTTTAAAAGTAGAATTATCATACCTCAATGGGGTAATGCACATGTGTTTAGTATGACTAACACAACTTAGCTGTACAATATCTACAATCTCTTCCAATTTGCTTTGAAGAAGGTCCACTCTCTGATTAACCAGAAGAATACCAGAAGTGAGATGAGCATTCATTTGATGCTGTGTAACCAAAGCATCTGCAGCTCTTTCTACTAAAGCATCAACAGTTTGAGCTGCATTTACTTGATTGGCCATTGCTATGCCTGCAGTCACAGCAGCTGCTGCTGATACTGCTATAGCGGTCACAATTGCAGCTGTAATACCAAAATCTTTTTTTTGTCTAAATAAAGTGGCTATAGGAAAATCTTCTGGATCTGCTTCCACAGAAATTGGCACAAAAGTAGGTATATGTACTATCAAGGCCAAAGATAAAGAACCATTCCAGCATTCAGCTAAGTAGCAGGTAGTATTGCGCTACAGTTCAGAAAAATTGTATTATTTTCAAACTCAGCCAATATAAAAAAATGGAGGTGAAACACATACAGGGGCAGCTGGGGCAGATACACTCACCAGCTCGCCATTTACCTTAATCCTATCCAAATAAGGATAGCTATTATTAGAGCGGGTGGCTGAGATATTTTGTATCACATGATATAGACCTTGCATAGAGACAAATGCAGAAAGGCTAGTACTGGCTCCAGCTATATTTGTTAGTATCCATTGATAAAAAGGCCATATATTTCGCTTTCCTGTTCGAATACCAGTCTTGTTGATAGCAGCCCATTTTATAGGAGGTGAAAGGGCAAATCCTGAAGCAATCTACATGTCAGGAGATTCTTTAGATTGACATGGCGTAAAAACTGGAGGAAAAGATAGATCAGGGGGACACCAAGGCAAAACTTTCTTGTATGTTGCATTACGGGTGGGCCATTGTGATGTCCAAGGTGTGGTAACATTACTCCGGAGCAACATGGTAGTAATATTTAATAAGGCCCTGTCATTATTAGCAATATTTCCTGAACTTTCCATCTTACCAGCTGACACCTGCTTTAGTGCCTCAACCAAGACTCCGGTACCAACCTTGCTAAATGCAACAGGATCCACCCAGTTTGTTAACGTGGTGTTCCTGAGCACGATACATGGAGTATGAGCTTTAGCCTTAGTAGTAAAGCAGAGAGTAAAATTCAATGGAAATGCAGTGGCATTGTATAAAACAGGCTCTTGTCCCATAGGCATAGCACATGGGACTTCCATAAAACATTGAGTAGAAGTAAACAATGGCAACACAGTAGAATTGGCATGAATGGGCATAGGTACGGGCCAAGATCTAACTATTGCCCATAACTGAATACTTAGCACTTCTTCATAAGTCATAATGACTAAAAGTGTCCGCCACAGCTTCTTCATTCTTCTTAGAAAACGTCCTTGGCTCCACAACAACTCTGGTTAATCTTGCTGGCACCCAGACAGGATTTTCTTCATTCTGTGGGAAAACACAAACAGCTCCCCTGGATCTGGTAAGCACTGGATCCGGGCCTCTCCATGAGTCTGTCAATACATCTTTCCATTTCACTGTTTCCTGTGTCTCTTCCACAGGATTACTATGCCTGTCAGCAGCAGTCAGCCCCTTCTCATCCAGTTTTAAGAAATTAAGTGTAAATAGAGTTAGAGACAGGGCTGCTTTAGCCAGTGATGATACCATAATTCCCCCTTTTTGTTTTTGCAGATACATTTTTAAAGTTAGATTGGCTCCTTCAATGATGCCTTGACCCTGAGGATTGTATGGTAATCCCGTACGATGCTGCACTTGCATGCACACACAAAATTGTACAAAAGTTTTAGCTGTATACGCAGGCCCATTATCAGTCTTTAGCAGGCGTGGTTTACCCCATGCTGCCCAAGCTTCTAAACAGTGGACAATAACATGAGAAACCTTTTCTCCAGCCATAGGCGTAGCATAGATAATACCAGAGCAAGTATCTATAGATACATGAATATATTGCAATTTCCCAAAATGTTTAATATGTGTCACATCCATCTGCCAGACATCCAAAGGTCTAAGTCCTCTTGGGTTTACTCCAATGCATGGAGGGTGGTGAAATTCCACACATTTCTGGCAGTTTAATGTAATATCTCGAGCCGCAGCTCTTGGGACACCAAATTTAAGTCTGAGAGTGGAGGCTGGAACATGAAACAATTTATGAAATTCCTGAGCAGCTGTAAGATTTATTTGCAAAACAGGGAATGCTTGGCGAGTAGCCGCATCAGCTAAAACATTACCCAGCACCATGGGACCTGGTAATAAGGTATGGGCTCTAATATGTTGAATAAAAAATTTTGAGTTCCTCGATAAAATACACTGTTGTATTTGTTTCAGAATGGGGCCACAGGACTGGTTGATTTTATTGTACCTGCGACCTCTAAAATATGAATTGCATTCACCACGTAGTGGGAATCAGAAATGATATTTATAGGACCAGGGAAAGCCTTGAAGACTTCTAAAACCACTTGACACTCTACCAATTGTGGAGTGTCAGGAGCAAATTTAAACTTTACTGGGCTAGCAAAATCAGCCACATAACATCCAATGCCTGACTTTGATCGATCTGTATAGATATCTATAGCCTTTGGAATAGGGGCATTGGCAGTTACTTTAGGAAAAATTATAGGATGTTTTGACACAAACTGTAATAACGGATGGTGTGGGTAGTGATTATCTATATGACCTGGAAAAACACATTTCAGTATAGCCCACATATCTATCACTGTGCAAAGCACTTGAACTTGTTGGGCTGTATATGGAACTATAAGCGTATCAGGGTATTGCCCAAAGTGTGTCAAAGAAGCCTGCAACCCTTTTAATGCCAATTCTGCTACAGCTGTAGGATAATGATCTAAAGTTTTATTTGGTGATGCATGAGGATGAATCCAAAGCAACGGTCCCTGCTGCCACAACACTGCTGTAGGCAATGTGACTGTATCAAAAACACATAAGAAAATAGGTTCCTTAGGCTGAACCCTCACTAATTGAGCTTGCTGTATGGCTTCCTCTATTTTCTGCAGAGCTACTATGGCAGCAGAGGTTAGCTTTCTAGGTGAGGAGATATGACTGTCTCCTTCTAATATAGCAAATAAAGGCTTTAATTCAGCTGAAGGAATTTTGAGATAGGGACGTATTCAATTAATATCTCCCAAAAGTTTTTGAAAGTCATTTAATGTTTTAAGGTGGTCCCTACGAATGGTAATTTTCTGTGGGGATATAAACTGAGGATGTATATTAGTCCCCAAGAATGCTCCTATGTTGCCTTTCTGCACCTTTTCTGGTGCGATAAATAAACCTTTACTCTCAAATACTTTTATTAAATCAGTATAGGCAAGGCACAAGTCTTCATCCTTAGATCCACAAAGCAATACATCATCCATATAATGGCAGATTCTCAATTTAGGATACTTATCTCTAATAATTCTTAAGGCTTTTCCCACATATAGCTGACATATAGTGGGACTACTAGCCATCCCTTGAGGCAAGACTTTCCAATGATATCTATAATCTGGCTCCTCATGGTTAATGGATGGCAACGTAAAAGCAAATCTTTGTCTATCTTCAATTACTAAAGGTATTGAAAAGAAACAATCTTTAATATCTACAATTATCAATTTTCATTCTTTAGGTAATGCTGATAAAAGTGGTAAACCACGCTGAATGGCTCCCATAACTTGCATTTGACTATTAATAGCCCTTAAATCATGTAGAAGTCTCCATTTTCCAGACTTCTTTTTAATAACAAAAATTGGAGTATTCCAAGGAGATTGAGTGGGCTCTAAATGTCCAAGGGCTAGCTGTACATCAACTAGAGCTTTAGCAGCAGTTAATTTTTCAGAGGTTAGAGGCCATTGAGGAACCCACACGGCATCCTCTGATTTCCATGGTATGGGTATTGCATCCTCTATGAAAAACAATAGCCCTTTTGTGTGGGTCTGACCTTTGATCTCAATAGGCTGGGAAATACCTTGATGAAACCTTCCCAGGCCAAGCCCAGGAACATATCCCATGTCTCTCATCATTTTCTGACTCTGAGCAGAGTATTCATTTGTTAATCTTAATTCCATGCCCTTTGGGATGTCTCTTCCCCAGAGGTTCACTGGTAATGGTAAAACGTAAGGCTGAAATCTACCTTTTCTTCCCTCATGATCTCTCCACACTAATTCTTTTGCACTTATGCTAGGAGTGGCTTCATACCCCAATCCCTGCAAAGAATGAGAAGCTTCATAATCCTGCTTCTACTCTTAGGTTTAGGACAGAAGCTCTGCCAGACAGACAAGCTTAAAGATGAAAAGTTATTTAAACATTTTACCTCAGAGTAATTTTTTATTTTTTCTTTTAAAAAGGATTCAGGTTTCTATTTACTACTCTAGCTTACTTCTCTTCACTGTCCTACTAGGACCCCTGCCACTCTGAAGTCAGGGCAGCGAAGTACCCCTGCCCCGCTCACTATGAGCCAAGCTAGCATGCTAGTGTCCTTATCTGCTCAGCCCACAACTCTTTGGCAGCTCTTAGCTTTTCAGAAGAAAGTATGCTAATGATAACCTTGGCAGGCTGAAAAGGCTGAGGAGCCTGGGCAGCTTCAAGATAAGCTGGAGGAATTGAGGCCTCCCTTCTCACTTGCATCCCTCTCTGATCTCTGCTCCTGCAACATTTCCAAGGCCGTTTGTCCCTCTTCAACTACCTTACAGCACTTCTGATCTTCCAAACGACTTCTCACTAACTTTTGCAAAGTTCCCTGTTCCTGAGCAAAGTCTCTGTCGCGCTTATCCCAGCAGGATACTGTAAGATTTCCTGATACCGCGAACCAGAGTGCAATGGTATCACATTCATTCAAAAATGTTAACAGAGTTGAGCTTTTTATCTTAAAACTCCTTGATAAAAGCAGCTCCTGAGGAGCCAAAAAGAATTGGGTGCGACTGAGAAGCGCCCATAACTAAATTCCTCCCAAAGATTCACTTTTGGTTCGCTACACCACGAACTTGCCTGCTC
>NW_021605373.1:0-2088 GCF_004785775.1 Grammomys surdaster | reverse complement strand
CATAGTGGCTTTGTCCCTGCTTTTAGCTTCCTTTTTTCTGCTTCTCTCTCAATATCTCTCCCTAATTTCTCCCAACTGCCAATGGTTAGTGACCCCGTTGGAGCAAACCATGGAGCTATCCGATCTATCTCATCAAAGAAGCCTTTTAATGTAGTTTCTGAAACTTTCAGCCCTCGTTCTTTCAAAAGCTCCTGCAAGGCTCTAATAACAGGCACAGAGTGTCCAACTCCCATGTTGCTCTTTTATCTATAAGAGACTGACACACAGGTCAGCCTGCGAGGTTATATACCCCCGCCTTACAGCCTCTGTCAGAACGCTACTCCCAACAGATGCACTCATGCCCTGGGCGATGGCAATTCAAGCAGTAACAAATCACCAAAACGACAATGAAGACAAACAGTAGTATGACTGCAGCAGCCACTGGATGAACTCCTAGAACCAGTATGTCTTTTTCTTTGTCAGGGGCTTACCGGTACCGCCGTTCCCATGCGATCAGTTCTGAATCCTCCCGTAGCTAAGTCCGGGGATCTTCGCTGGTGCCTTGTGATGTAAATCTCCCGGGTTTCGGCACCACTTGCCACACCCACCTCACCAGCAAGGATGAGGCAACAACAGGATCCTTCCTCATGCACTTTATTGGGGAACACACCATTGATTGTAAAGCGAAAGACCCCAAGCCCGAAATGGGTGCTGCTTAAATAGTTATCACAACTGTGTATAAGTGTCTAATAGGTGCTTCTTGCAGAACTTCATTTACATACTGCTTGGGAGGGTGAGGAGCTGCATCTGAAAGATACGCAGGCTCACAGCAGGTGTTTACTACCCTGAATGCAGTTGTTTTCCACCTCAAACATCGGTGACAAGCTCCATCTTCTAATGGCGGCTCCTTACAGTGGCTAGAATGACAGAAGCAGCAGGCAGAATTTTTGGAGACCCGTAGCGAGTCAAACCACTAATAGAACAGCTAGTATATGAAAATGCTTCACCAGAATGCAAGGCAGTAATTACCCCTAGAAGAAGCAAAGGGTTAACAGATTGGATAAAGGTCTGCAGAGGACTAGGAGGCCTGCTGACTAACGCTGGCCTGGCAGCAGCTATCCTGCAGGGCCAGAGCCGCTCAAGTCCTGGCAGCCGTAAAGTATGCTATAACTGTGGCAAACTGGGTCATTTGAAACGAGAGTGCCATGCTGCCATGCAGAAAAGACCGGGACTTTGCAATAAATGCAGGAAAGGTTATCACTGGTCTAATGAGTGTCACTCAGTCAGAGATATTCAAGGAAAGCTTATTCAACATGATCCCCCACCATTGGGAAGAGAGGAAGGTACTCCAAAAAACGGGTTCCAGGGCACCAGATCCCAGGGCCCCAAGAAATATGGGATACATGCATGCAGCTGGGGGACACCTTTAGCTGCAGAACTACAGGAAGTTCCGCAGGATTGGACCTCCATTCCACCTCCCAATTCCTATTAACACCACATGAGGGTGCTCAGCTTGTCTCAGTTGATTTTAAAGGTCCCTTGCCTGAGGGAAGTGTCGGCCTTATTCTAGGTCGCTCTTCTCTAACTTTGAAAGGGCTTGTAGTTCACCCTGGAGTGATAGATCAAGATTATACAGGAGAACTTCAAGTTCTCTGCTCTTGTCCCCAAGGCATATTTTCTATTTCCCCTGGGGATAAGATTGCTCAATTGGTTATTCTCCCAAGTTTGCATGATTGTTTCCCATTAACCGGGGTGCCTAGAGGAACCAATGGGCTTGGTTCTTCAGGAACTGACTTTGCTCATTTGGTAGTGGATCTCAAAACTAGACCCACTTTACAATTAACAATAGAAGGGAAGAATTTTATAGGGATTTTAGACACAGGAGCTGATAAAAGTATTATTTCCTCCAACTGGTGGCCTAAGGCGTGGCCTGTTACACAATCATTCCACTCCTTACAAGGGTTGGGATATGAGGCCAGCCCTGCATTCAGTTCACGCTCCTTGACTTGGCAGACACCAGAGGGTCAGACAGGAAGCTTTATACTTTATGTGCTTCCTCTCCCTGTTAACCTCTGGGGAAGAGACATTTTGCAAGACTTGGGACTGACA